>NC_047119.1:75844171-75848629 GCF_902500255.1 Thalassophryne amazonica | reverse complement strand
TATTATCAGCCCACCCTAAATTAATTTATTTATTGAAGTTAACTAAAGGCCCACCCTAAATTAATTTCTTTATTATCAGCCCACCCTAAATTAATTTATTTATTGAAGTTAACTAAAGGCCCACCCTAAATTAATTTCTTTATTATCAGCCCACCCTAAATTAATTTCTTTATTAAAGTTGACTAAAGGCCCACCCTAAATTAATTTCTTTATTAAACTTGACTAAAGGCCCACCCTAAATTAATTTCTTTATTGAAACTTGACTAAAGGCCCACCCTAAATTAATTTCTTTATTAAACTTGACTAAAGGCCCACCCTAAATTAATTTCTTTATTAAACTTGACTAAAGGCCCACCCTAAATTAATTTCTTTATTAAACTTGACTAAAGGCCCACCCTAAATTAATTTCTTTATTAAACCTGACTAAAGGCCCACCCTAAATTAATTTCTTTATTAAACTTGACTAAAGGCCCACCCTAAATTAATTTCTTTATTAAACCTGACTAAAGGCCCACCCTAAATTAATTTCTTTATTGAAGTTGACTAAAGGCACACCCTAAATTAATTTCTTTATTAAACCTGACTAAAGGCCCACCCTAAATTAATTTCTTTATTGAAACTTGACTAAAGGCCCACCCTAAATTAATTTCTTTATTAAACCTGAGGTAAAGGCCCACCCTAAATTAATTTCTTTATTATCAGCCCACCCTAAATTAATTTATTTATTAAACTTGACTAAAGGCCAACTCTAAATTAATTTCTTTATTAAACCTGACTAAAGGCCCACCCTAAATTAATTTATTTATTGAAGTTAACTAAAGGCCCACCCTAAATTAATTTCTTTATTATCAGCCCACCCTAAATTAATTTATTTATTAAAGTTGACTAAAGGCCCACCCTAAATTAATTTCTTTATTAAACGTGACTAAAGGCCAACTCTAAATTAATTTCTTTATTAAAATTGAGAAAAGGCCCACCCTAAATTAATTTCTTTATTGAAGTTAACTAAAGGCCCACCCTAAATAATTTCTTTATTATCAGCCCACCCTAAATTAATTTATTTATTAAAGTTGACTAAAGGCCCACCCTAAATTAATTTCTTTATTAAACGTGACTAAAGGCCAACTCTAAATTAATTTCTTTATTAAAATTGAGAAAAGGCCCACCCTAAATTAATTTCTTTATTGAAGTTAACTAAAGGCCCACCCTAAATAATTTCTTTATTATCAGCCCACCCTAAATTAATTTATTTATTAAACTTGACTAAAGGCCCACCCTAAATTAATTTCTTTATTAAACGTGACTAAAGGCCAACTCTAAATTAATTTCTTTATTAAACTTGACTAAAGGCCCACCCTAAATTAATTTCTTTATTAAACCTGACTAAAGGCCCACCCTAAATTAATTTATTTATTGAAGTTAACTAAAGGCCCACACTAAATTAATTTCTTTATTATCAGCCCACCCTAAATTAATTTATTTATTAAAGTTGACTAAAGGCCCACCCTAAATTAATTTCTTTATTATCAGCCCACCCTAAATTAATTTATTTATTAAAGTTGACTAAAGGCCCACCCTAAATTAATTTCTTTATTATCAGCCCACCCTAAATTAATTTATTTATTAAACTTGACTAAAGGCCAACTCTAAATTAATTTATTTATTAAACTTGACTAAAGGCCCACCCTAAATTAATTTCTTTATTAAACGTGACTAAAGGCCAACTCTAAATTAATTTCTTTATTAAAATTGAGAAAAGGCCCACCCTAAATTAATTTCTTTATTGAAGTTAACTAAAGGCCCACCCTAAATAATTTCTTTATTATCAGCCCACCCTAAATTAATTTCTTTATTAAAGTTGACTAAAGGCCAACACTAAATTAATTTCTTTATTAAACCTGAGGAAAGACCCACCCTAAATTAATTTTTTTATTAAACTTGACTAAAGGCCCAACCTAAAGTAATTTCTTTATTGAACCTGAGGAAAGACCCACCCTAAATTAATTTCTTTATTAAACTTGACTAAAGGCCCACCTTAGAGAGAATACTGACCCACCTTTTGTCAAAAAAGTGA
This sequence comes from Thalassophryne amazonica, assembly GCF_902500255.1. NCBI lineage: Eukaryota > Metazoa > Chordata > Actinopteri > Batrachoidiformes > Batrachoididae > Thalassophryne > Thalassophryne amazonica. Next base: position 75,846,555 of record NC_047119.1, on the reverse strand, counting down.
CAGCTGCCAATCAGAATTGACTACGTCACTAAGCCCCGCCCCCTCTATGACATCACAGCCAATCAGAATCAATGACGTCACTATGTCCCGCCCCTAAACCCCTCCCCTAGTCCCGCCTCCAAGCTCCGCCCCTTATGACATCACAGCCAATCATAATCAATGACGTCACTATGTCCCACCCCTAAGCCCCACCCCTAGTCCCGCCTCCGAGCCCCGGCCCCTTATGACGTCACATCCAATCAGAGTTGATGACGTCACTATGTCCCGCCCCTAAGCCCCGCCCCCGGCTCCTCCCCTAGTTCCGCCCCTGGCTCCTCCCCTAGCCCCACCCCCAAGCTCCTCCCCTAACCCCGCCCAAGCACCGCCTCCAAGCCATACCTCCCCTCCCACCCAGGGTCTAATATTTTAATGTCATTTTATTTCATGAATTAAAGAATGATTAAAAATACCTAGATCTTTTTAATGTATTAAAGAATTAACTAATTCTGAAATAATTAAACATAAATCAGTGTCTATTATTTAATGCCCCTTTAATATTTTTAATTCTTAAATTATTACGTTTCCTTTTCTGTTTTTTCATTTGTAAATTAAAGAAGGGAAACAAATAGCCGTCTCTCGGCTGTAAGTCTTTGCAGCAAGACGGTCAAATACCCACGCATAGAGCCGCTCGCGGAAACATGACCCCACGGCTGTAAAACCTGTTGCAGACGCTAACTGTGTCTGTGTGTGTGCGTGTGTGTGTGGCGGGACACCCGCTGAGCGGAGATGCTGCCCCGAGGTGATGAACCCGAAGAACAATAAACAATGCTCCTTATCACTCACGCCAGATGATGTTTTCTTTTAAGATATTAGCCGATCGATCATGGGGCGCGGGACACCCGCTGAGCGGAGATGCTGCCCAGAGCCCGAACAATCAACAATGCTCCTTATCACTTACGCCAAACGGTGTTTTTTAGAGCAAAAGGTGAGGAATTACGCCCCGCGGACGAAGAAGGGTTTAAAAATCCCCTTTCCGACGACAGAGTGACATACAGCATTCACCATGGCGAGACGAACTCCGATCCTCCGCTACATCTGCGAGACCCCGGTTAACATCACCATGACAACAGAAGGCTCGCTCGCTCCAAAAAAAGCGAGGATGTACGTCAGCCGTCTGAGCCAGCCGATACCGGAGGAAGATCTGACGTACAGCCTGGAGGGGCACGAACGTTTAACTTACACGTTCGACCCGTATTATGCCCAAGTAAGTTTCTTCACTCTGGCCGAGGGTGAGACTGCCACTCGAGGAACCCCACGGGTGGCGCTTACTTCCGCCGATTGGGGTGTCTTCTCCGCGGCGGCGGGCTCGATGATTTGCGACACGGTCAACCCTGAACCTCCAGGAGATCGGACGCCGGAAAAGAAGAAAACACGCTTCCAACTCACCTGGCTCAGCACCCAGGGGCCGCGCTATAGGGTGATATTTCAGCATGGACCTCCTGACACTGTCTCTGAGGGTGAAATTAAGTTGGAGCGGCTTAGTGCCAGCGGCCACGTCAGAAGCGTCACAGCTGCGGCTGAGAGCTGGCATGAGATGTTCAACACCTGCAACGACAGGATTACGGGCCTCTTTACAAGGTGCCTGGCCTGGAGGGACGTTATCGAAGTCCGAAAAAACTTGGCCCCTCTTTTTACTTAAAAAATAAATAAAAAAATAAAATAAAATAAAAACAACAAAAAAAAAACTCTGACGTAGCTCCTCCCCGCATGCACGGGGGTTTCTATAAAAACCAGGGGACCACATCTCATTCAAGCATCGGACGACGAACCAGCATGAGCTCCTCAACCTCTCCCATTGCAGCGGCCGACGACATCGCTTGTGACTGCGCGCTCGACTGTGGAAGAGACCTGCCGTCCCTGAGCCAGGCTTCACGGACCCGCAGCGGGTACGAGAGCCCGTGGGGAGTTCAGCTCGAGGCGGTCTGGGGCGAGATCCATCCTTCTCACGCGCTTTCCAGCCCGGGAGGCGTGGGGTCTCTTCCCGCTGTCACGGAGGCCGCGAGTCCGTGGGAGGTACAAGACCTCGAGCCGGCTGAGAAATACGCCACATCTTTCGCATCTGACCGGCCTGACGGGTTCCTGTCAGAGGAATTCCTGAAAACGGTGAAAGTCGGCGTGGCACACTTACTTTTGGCTGTGATCAAAAGTTACAGACAAAAACTCTGTTACGGGTGTGAGATCGATCACCCCAGCCAGCGCCAGCACGAATGCCTGGACCCGTTAAATTAATATTTCTTTACCGGACATTTTGAGAGATTAATGGTGAGACTCTGGAGACCGACCTTCATCCCGGCTGTGGTAAAGCTCCTAGCCCAGCGCTTCCTCAACCCATCGGCTGCGAGGGT
>NC_047119.1:75624171-75841671 GCF_902500255.1 Thalassophryne amazonica | reverse complement strand
CACACACTCTCACTCCCTCACTCTCTCTCTCTCGCTCTCTCTCTCTGTGTGTCTAATCAGAGCTGTGACTCTTTATACAACCCCTGGCAATAATTATGGAATCACCGGCCTCAGAGGATGTTCATTCAGTTGTTTAATTTTGTAGAAAAAAAGCAGATCACAGACATGACACAAAACTAAAGTCATTTCAAATGGCAACTTTCTGGCTTTAAGAAACACTATAAGAAATCAAGAAAAAAAGATTGTGGCAGTCAGTAACGGTTACTTTTTTAGAGGAAAAAAATATGGAATCACTCCATTCTGAGGAATAAATGATGGAATCACCCTGTAAATTTTCATCCCCCAAACTAACACCTGCATCATATCAGATCTGCTCGTTAGTCTGCATCTAAAAAGGAGTGAACACACCTTGGAGAGCTGTTGCACCAAGTGGACTGACATGAATCATGGCTCCAACATGAGAGATGTCAATTGAAACAAAGGAGAGGATTATCAAACTCTTAAAAGAGGGTAAATCATCACGCAATGTTGCAAAAGATGTTGGTTGTTCACAGTCAGCTGTGTCTAAACTCTGGACCAAATACAAACAACATGGGAAGGTTGTTAAAGGCAAACATACTGGTAGACCAAGGAAGACATCATAGCATCAAGACAGAAAACTTAAAGCAATATGTCTCAAAAATCGAAAAATGTACAACAAAACAAATGAGGAACGAATGGGAGGAAACTGGAGTTAACGTCTGTGACCGAACTGTAAGAAACCACCTAAAGGAAATGGGATTTACATACAGAAAAGCTAAACGAAAGCCATCATTAACACCTAAACAGAAAAAAACAAGGTTACAATGGGCTAAGGAAAAGCAATTGTGGACTGTGGATGACTGGATGAAAGTCATGTTCAGTGATGAATCTCGAATCTGCATTGGGCAAGGTGATGATGCTGGAACTTTTGTTTGGTGCCGTTCCAATGAGATTTATAAAGATGACTGCCTGAAGAGAACATGTAAATTTCCACAGTCATTGATGATATGGGGCTGCATGTCAGGTAAAGGCACTGGGGAGATGGCTGTCATTACATCATCAATAAATGCACAAGTTTATGTTGATATTTTGGACAATTGAAAGGATGTTTGGGGATGATGAAATCATTTTTCAAGATGATAATGCATCTTGCCATAGAGCAAAAACTGCAAAAACATTCCTTGCAAAAAGACACATAGGGTCAATGTCATGGCATAGGGTCAATGTCAATGAGCAGATCTGATTTGATGCAGGTGTTAGTTTTGGGGATGAAAATTTACAGGATGATTCCATAATTTTTTCCTCAGAATTGAGTGATTCCATATTTTTTTCCTCTGCTTGGTCTAAAAAAGTAACCGTTACTGACTGCCACAATCTTTTTTTCTTGATTTCTTATAGTGTTTCTTAAAGCCAGAAAGTTTCCATTTGAAATGACTTTAGTTTTGTGTCATGTCTGTGATCTGCTTTTTTTCTACAAAATTAAACAACTGAATGAACATCCTCCGAGGCCGGTGATTCCATAATTTTTGCCAGGGGTTGTAATAAACGCGCACTCGCTGCATGTCGGTGCGCTCATCAAACGCCCTGATCGATCAGTCTGATCAAAGCTGAAAAGAGGTGTGACTCTAAAATAAACGCACACTCGCTGCATAAAAAAATAAATAATAATAATAATAATGTTAAATGATTCCACACCATGCAGCAGAGCGCACTTTCACAGAGGCAGAAAATAGCACTGAAACTGGTGCACCATGGCACATGCGACTGTGTGCACACATTAAAACGCAAACACACACAGCTGCAAGTATGAGCAAACACTGTTAAAGGCTGAGTATGCGCGTATTTCGGCCGTATTTAAATGAAACACAACGCTGTACTGAGCAGCTCTAGGAATACGCCACTGTGAAAGCCTCTAAAGGTACTCCTGGCATTAATTTTTCTTTGCATTCTTACCCCCCCGCTAAAATTTTGTCAACGGATTTGGACGTTTCACAAAATCGACCCCTGGGACTGTCAAATCCGCGGAAATCCGCGGATCCGCGGAAAAATCTCATCCCTGCAGTTTCCACTCGCACAGCCAAATCCCAACTATGAATTAAGAATATTCACCAGCCTCCGAAACCTTCAGCTTCAACTGCAAGGCATGCATCAGCTCCAAGGTGTCATCCAGCTTACAGCAGATAACCTGTAAGCTGGAGAGGAAATGGCGTCTGACTAATTTAGAAGATCTTCACTTAGCCTGGAAAAAGAGTCTGTTGCTCTATAAAAAGGCCCTCCGTAAAGCTAGGACATCTTACTACTCATCACTAATTGAAGAAAATAAGAACAACCCCAGGTTTCTTTTCAGCACTTCTTCACGGACTAAGGTTAATTATGGAGTTCCACAAGGTTCTGTGCTAGGACCAATTTTATTCACTTTATACATGCTTCCCTTAGGCAGTATTATTAGAAAGCATTGCTTAAATTTTCATTGTTATGCAGATGATACCCAGCTTTATCTATCCATGAAGCCAGAGGACACACACCAAGTAGTTAAACTGCAGGATTGTCTTACAGACATAAAGACATGGATGACCTCTAATTTCCTGCTTTTAAACTCAGATAAAACTGAAGTTATTGTACTTGGCCCCACAAATCTTAGAAACATGGTGTCAAACCAGATCCTTACTCTGGATGGCATTACCCTGACCTCTAGTAATACTGTGAGAAATTTTGGAGTCATTTTTGATCAGGATATGTCCTTCAATGCGCATATTAAGCAAATATGTAGGACTGCTTTTTTGCATTTGCGCAATATCTCTAAAATTAGAAAGGTCTTGTCTCAGAGTGATGCTGAAAAACTAATTCATGCATTTATTTCGTCTAGGCTGGACTATTGTAATTCCTTATTATCAGGTTGCCCTAAAAGTTGCCTGAAAAGCCTTCAGTTAATTCAAAATGCTGCAGCTAGAGTGCTGACAGGGACTATAAGGAGAGAGCATATTTCACCCATATTGGCCTCTCTTCATTGGCTTCCTGTTAATTCTAGAATAGAATTTAAAATTCTTCTTCTTATAAGGTTTTGAATAATCAGGTCCCATCTTATCTTAGGGACCTCATAGTACCATATCACCCCAATGGAGCGCTTCGCTCTCAGACTGCAGGCTTACTTGTAGTTCCTAGGGTTTGTAAGAGTAGAATGGGAGGCAGAGCCTTCAGCTTTCAGGCTCCTCTCCTGTGGAACCAGCTCCCAATTCAGATCAGGGAGACAGATACCCTCTCTACTTTTAAGATTAGGCTTAAAACTTTCTTTTTGCTAAAGCTTATAGTTAGGGCTGGATCAGGTGACCCTGAACCATCCCTTAGTTATGCTGCTATAGACGTAGACTGCTGGGGGGTTCCCATGATGCACTGAGTGTTTCTTTCTCTTTTTGCTCTGTATGCACCACTCTGCATTTAATCATTAGTGATTGATCTCTGCTCTCTTCCACAGCATGTCTTTTTCCTGGTTCTCTCCCTCAGCCCCAACCAGTCCCAATAGAAGACTGCCCCTCCCTGAGCCTGGTTCTGCTGGAGGTTTCTTCCTGTTAAAAGGGAGTTTTCCTTCCCACTGTCTCCAAGTGCTTGCTCACAGGGGGTCGTTTTGACCGTTGGGGTTTTTCTGTAATTATTGTATGGCTTTTGCCTTACAATATAAAGCACCTTGGGGCAACTGTTTGTTGTGATTTGGTGCTATATAAATAAAATTGATTTGATTTGATTTGATCCAATTTGCGTCTGAGTTCAAGAGTCAACGCAGTCTGAGAATGCACTGCCTTGCCAACCTTGTTAATCATGACGGACAAGCGAGGGCCCGTGGTTCTTGATGCCGCCATCTTGCCAATTTTCCAGTAGATCAGGGCAGCACATAAACCAAAATGTACCAGTCCTGCTACCATGAGACCAAAAATGAATAAATCCTCCACATCCTCAACGGAGAAAGGCGCCAAGCATGCCACACACCAGGAACTCCAGGAGTCGAGGACATAGCCCGCAGGATACCTTCCATGTGGGCAGGCAGGATCCCCCGGTCCTGACCTTCTTGTAGAAAAAAATGGTGTCAATAGTATTCAGAGACCAGCTGATCAATTCCATGGTTAATCCAATAGTAGTCCAATAGATCAAGAATCCAATATAGTTTTGAGGAATTCACAGTCTGGTGAAGCAGGGACTTGAAGGTTGAAAGCAGAGAGATAAGGGAGAGTGGATGAGATGCAACCGCCCTCGTCGGAGCCCCAAGCTGAGTAAATTCATTTCTTTATTAAACATGACTGAAGGCCCACCCTAAATTAATTTCTTTATTACACTTGACTAAAGGCCCACCCTAAATTAATTTCTTTATTAAACTTGAGTGAAGGCCCACCCTAAATTAATTTCTTTATTAAACATGAAAGGCCCACCCTAAATTAATTTCTTTATTAAACATGAAAGGCCCACCCTAAATTAATTTCTTTATTACACATGACTAAAGGCCCACCCTAAATTCATTCTTTTTATTAAAGTTGATTCAAGGCCCACCCTAAATTCATTCTTTTTATTAAAGTTGATTCAAGGCCCACCCTAAATTCATTCTTTTTATTAAAGTTGGTTCAAGGCCCACCCTAAATTCATTCTTTTTATTAAAGTTGGTTCAAGGCCCACCCTAAATTCATTCTTTTTATTAAAGTTGGTTCAAGGCCCACCCTAAATTCATTCTTTTTATTAAAGTTGATTCAAGGCCCACCCTAAATTCATTCTTTTTATTAAAGTTGATTCAAGGCCCACCCTAATTCATTCTTTTTATTAAAGTTGGTTCAAGGCCCACCCTAAATTCATTCTTTTTATTAAAGTTGATTCAAGGCCCACCCTAAATTCATTCTTTTTATTAAAGTTGATTCAAGGCCCACCCTAAATTCATTCTTTTTATTAAAGTTGATTCAAGGCCCACCCTAAATTCATTCTTTTTATTAAAGTTGATTCAAGGCCCACCCTAAATTCATTCTTTTTATTAAAGTTGATTCAAGGCCCACCCTAAATTCATTCTTTTTATTAAAGTTGATTCAAGGCCCACCCTAAATTCATTCTTTTTATTAAAGTTGATTCAAGGCCCACCCTAAATTCATTCTTTTTATTAAAGTTGGTTCAAGGCCCACCCTAAATTCATTCTTTTTATTAAAGTTGGTTCAAGGCCCACCCTAAATTCATTCTTTTTATTAAAGTTGATTCAAGGCCCACCCTAAATTCATTCTTTTATTAACGTTGGTTCAAGGCCCACCCTAAATTCATTCTTTTTATTAAAGTTGGTTCAAGGCCCACCCTAAATTCATTCTTTTTATTAAAGTTGGTTCAAGGCCCACCCTAAATTCATTCTTTTTATTAAAGTTGGTTCAAGGCCCACCCTAAATTCATTCTTTTTATTAAAGTTGATTCAAGGCCCACCCTAAATTCATTCTTTTTATTAAAGTTGGTTCAAGGCCCACCCTAAATTCATTCTTTTTATTAAAGTTAATTCAAGGCCCACCCTAAATTCATTCTTTTTATTAAAGTTGATTCAAGGCCCACCCTAAATTCATTCTTTTTATTAAAGTTGGTTCAAGGCCCACCCTAAATTCATTCTTTTTATTAAAGTTGATTCAAGGCCCACCCTAAATTCATTCTTTTATTAAAGTTGATTCAAGGCCCACCCTAAATTCATTCTTTTTATTAAAGTTGGTTCAAGGCCCACCCTAAATTCATTCTTTTTATTAAAGTTAATTCAAGGCCCACCCTAAATTCATTCTTTTTATTAAAGTTGGTTCAAGGCCCACCCTAAACTCATTCTTTTTATTAAAGTTGGTTCAAGGCCCACCCTAAATTCATTCTTTTTATTAAAGTTGATTCAAGGCCCACACTAAATTCATTCTTTTTATTAAAGTTGATTCAAGGCCCACACTAAATTCATTCTTTTTATTGTAGTTGACTCAAGGCCCACCCTAAATTCATTCTTTTTATTAAAGTTGATTCAAGGCCCACACTAAATTCATTATTTTTATTAAAGTTGATTCAAGGCCCACCCTAAATTAATTATTTTTATTAAAGTTGATTAAAGCCCACCCTAAATTAATTGTTTTTATTAAAGTTGATTCAAGGCCCACCCTAAATTAATTATTTTTATTAAAGTTGATTAAAGCCCACCCTAAATTAATTATTTTTATTAAAGTTGATTAAAGCCCACCCTAAATTAATTATTTTTATTAAAGTTGATTCAAGGCCCACCCTAAATTAATTATTTTTATTAAAGTTGATTAAAGCCCACCCTAAATTAATTGTTTTTATTAAAGTTGATTCAAGGCCCACCCTAAATTAATTGTTTTTATTAAAGTTGATTCAAGGCCCACCCTAAATTAATTGTTTTTATTAAAGTTGACTAAAGGCCCACCCTAAATTAATTGTTTTTATTAAAGTTGATTCAAGGCCCACCCTAAATTAATTGTTTTTATTAAAGTTGATTAAAGCCCACCCTAAATTAATTGTTTTTATTAAAGTTGATTCAAGGCCCACCCTAAATTAATTGTTTTTATTAAAGTTGATTCAAGGCCCACCCTAAATTAATTGTTTTTATTAAAGTTGATTCAAGGCCCACCCTAAATTAATTGTTTTTATTAAAGTTGATTCAAGGCCCACCCTAAATTAATTGTTTTTATTAAAGTTGATTCAAGGACCATCCAAAATTAATTCTTTTTATTAAAGTTGATTCAAGGCCCACCCTAAATTAATTGTTTTTATTAAAGTTGACTAAAGGCCCACCCTAAATTAATTCTTTTTATTAAAGTTGATTCAAGGACCATCCAAAATTAATTCTTTTTATTAAAGTTGATTCAAGGACCATCCAAAATTAATTCTTTTTATTAAAGTTGATTCAAGGCCCACCCTAAATTAATTGTTTTTATTAAAGTTGATTCAAGGCCCACCCTAAATTAATTCTTTTTATTAAAGTTGATTCAAGGACCATCCAAAATTAATTCTTTTTATTAAAGTTGATTCAAGGCCCACCTTAAATTCATTCTTTTTATTAAAGTTGATTCAAGGCCCACCCTAAATTCATTCTTTTTTATTAAAGTTGATTCAAGGCCCACCCTAAATTAATTCTTTTTTATTAAAGTTGATTCAAGGCCCACCCAAAATTCATTCTTTTTATTGTAGTTGATTCAAGGCCCACCCTAAATTAATTGTTTTTATTAAAGTTGATTCAAGGCCCACCCAAAATTCATTCTTTTTATTGTAGTTGATTCAAGGCCCACCCTAAATTAATTATTTTTTATTAAAGTTGATTCAAGGCCCACCCTAAATTAATTCTTTTTTATTAAAGTTGATTCAAGGCCCACCCAAAATTCATTATTTTTATTGTAGTTGATTCAAGGCCCACCCTAAATTAATTATTTTTTATTAAAGTTGATTCAAGGCCCACCCTAAATTAATTCTTTTTTATTAAAGTTGATTCAAGGCCCACCTTAAATTCATTCTTTTTATTAAAGTTGATTCAAGGCCCACCCTAAATTAATTCTTTTTTATTAAAGTTGATTCAAGGCCCACCCTAAATTAATTCTTTTTTATTAAAGTTGATTCAAGGCCCACCCAAAATTCATTCTTTTTATTGTAGTTGATTCAAGGCCCACCCTAAATTAATTGTTTTTATTAAAGTTGATTCAAGGCCCACCCAAAATTCATTCTTTTTATTGTAGTTGATTCAAGGCCCACCCTAAATTAATTGTTTTTATTAAAGTTGATTCAAGGCCCACCCAAAATTCATTCTTTTTATTGTAGTTGATTCAAGGCCCACCCTAAATTAATTCTTTTTTATTAAAGTTGATTCAAGGCCCACCCAAAATTCATTCTTTTTATTGTAGTTGATTCAAGGCCCACCCAAAATTCATTCTTTTTATTAAAGTTGATTCAAGGCCCACACTAAATTCATTCTTTTTATTAAAGTTGATTCAAGGCCCACCCTAAATTAATTATTTTTTATTAAAGTTGATTCAAGGCCCACCCTAAATTAATTCTTTTTTATTAAAGTTGATTCAAGGCCCACCTTAAATTCATTCTTTTTATTAAAGTTGATTCAAGGCCCACCCTAAATTCATTCTTTTTTATTAAAGTTGATTCAAGGCCCACCCTAAATTAATTCTTTTTTATTAAAGTTGATTCAAGGCCCACCCAAAATTCATTCTTTTTATTGTAGTTGATTCAAGGCCCACCCTAAATTAATTGTTTTTATTAAAGTTGATTCAAGGCCCACCCTAAATTAATTATTTTTTATTAAAGTTGATTCAAGGCCCACCCTAAATTAATTCTTTTTTATTAAAGTTGATTCAAGGCCCACCCAAAATTCATTCTTTTTATTGTAGTTGATTCAAGGCCCACCCTAAATTAATTGTTTTTTATTAAAGTTGATTCAAGGCCCACCCTAAATTAATTATTTTTTATTAAAGTTGATTCAAGGCCCACCTTAAATTCATTCTTTTTATTAAAGTTGATTCAAGGCCCACCCTAAATTAATTCTTTTTTATTCAAGTTGATTCAAGGCCCACCCTAAATTAATTCTTTTTATTAAAGTTGATTCAAGGCCCACCCAAAATTCATTCTTTTTATTGTAGTTGATTCAAGGCCCACCCTAAATTAATTGTTTTTATTAAAGTTGATTCAAGGCCCACCCTAAATTAATTATTTTTTATTAAAGTTGATTCAAGGCCCACCCTAAATTAATTCTTTTTTATTAAAGTTGATTCAAGGCCCACCCAAAATTCATTCTTTTTATTGTAGTTGATTCAAGGCCCACCCTAAATTAATTATTTTTTATTAAAGTTGATTCAAGGCCCACCCTAAATTAATTCTTTTTATTAAAGTTGATTCAAGGCCCACCCAAAATTCATTCTTTTTATTGTAGTTGATTCAAGGCCCACCCTAAATTAATTGTTTTTTATTAAAGTTGATTCAAGGCCCACCTTAAATTCATTCTTTTTATTAAAGTTGATTCAAGGCCCACCCTAAATTAATTATTTTTTATTAAAGTTGATTCAAGGCCCACACTAAATTAATTCTTTTTTATTAAAGTTGATTCAAGGCCCACCTTAAATTCATTCTTTTTATTAAAGTTGATTCAAGGCCCACCCTAAATTAATTCTTTTTTATTAAAGTTGATTCAAGGCCCACCCTAAATTAATTCTTTTTTATTAAAGTTGATTCAAGGCCCACCCAAAATTCATTCTTTTTATTGTAGTTGATTCAAGGCCCACCCTAAATTAATTGTTTTTATTAAAGTTGATTCAAGGCCCACCCAAAATTCATTCTTTTTATTGTAGTTGATTCAAGGCCCACCCTAAATTAATTATTTTTTATTAAAGTTGATTCAAGGCCCACCCTAAATTAATTCTTTTTTATTAAAGTTGATTCAAGGCCCACCCAAAATTCATTCTTTTTATTGTAGTTGATTCAAGGCCCACCCTAAATTAATTGTTTTTATTAAAGTTGATTCAAGGCCCACCCAAAATTCATTATTTTTATTGTAGTTGATTCAAGGCCCACCCTAAATTAATTCTTTTTTATTAAAGTTGATTCAAGGCCCACCCAAAATTCATTCTTTTTATTGTAGTTGATTCAAGGCCCACACTAAATTCATTCTTTTTATTGTAGTTGACTCAAGGCCCACCCTAAATTCATTCTTTTTATTAAAGTTGATTCAAGGCCCACACTAAATTCATTCTTTTTATTGTAGTTGACTCAAGGCCCACCCTAAATTCATTCTTTTTATTAAAGTTGATTCAAGGCCCACCCTAAATTCATTATTTTTATTGTAGTTGACTCAAGGCCCACCCTAAATTCATTCTTTTTATTAAAGTTGATTCAAGGCCCACACTAAATTCATTATTTTTATTGTAGTTGACTCAAGGCCCACCCTAAATTAATTATTTTTTATTAAAGTTGATTAAAGCCCACCCTAAATTAATTGTTTTTATTAAAGTTGATTCAAGGCCCACCCTAAATTAATTATTTTTATTAAAGTTGATTAAAGCCCACCCTAAATTAATTGTTTTTACTAAAGTTGATTCAAGGCCCACACTAAATTAATTGTTTTTATTAAAGTTGATTCAAGGCCCACCCTAAATTAATTGTTTTTATTAAAGTTGATTCAAGGCCCACCCTAAATTAATTGTTTTTATTAAAGTTGATTCAAGGACCATCCAAAATTAATTCTTTTTATTAAAGTTGATTCAAGGCCCACCCTAAATTAATTGTTTTTATTAAAGTTGACTAAAGGCCCACCCTAAATTCATTATTTTTATTGTAGTTGATTCAAGGCCCACCCTAAATTAATTCTTTTTTATTAAAGTTGATTCAAGGCCCACCCAAAATTAATTCTTTTTATTGTAGTTGATTCAAGGCCCACACTAAATTCATTCTTTTTATTGTAGTTGACTCAAGGCCCACCCTAAATTCATTCTTTTTATTAAAGTTGATTCAAGGCCCACACTAAATTCATTCTTTTTATTGTAGTTGACTCAAGGCCCACCCTAAATTCATTCTTTTTATTAAAGTTGATTCAAGGCCCACACTAAATTCATTATTTTTATTGTAGTTGACTCAAGGCCCACCCTAAATTAATTATTTTTTATTAAAGTTGATTAAAGCCCACCCTAAATTAATTGTTTTTATTAAAGTTGATTCAAGGCCCACCCTAAATTAATTATTTTTATTAAAGTTGATTAAAGCCCACCCTAAATTAATTGTTTTTACTAAAGTTGATTCAAGGCCCACACTAAATTAATTGTTTTTATTAAAGTTGATTCAAGGCCCACCCTAAATTAATTGTTTTTATTAAAGTTGATTCAAGGCCCACCCTAAATTAATTGTTTTTATTAAAGTTGATTCAAGGACCATCCAAAATTAATTCTTTTTATTAAAGTTGATTCAAGGCCCACCCTAAATTAATTGTTTTTATTAAAGTTGACTAAAGGCCCACCCTAAATTAATTATTTTTATTAAAGTTGATTCAAGGACCATCCAAAATTAATTCTTTTTATTAAAGTTGATTCAAGGCCCACCTTAAATTCATTCTTTTTATTAAAGTTGATTCAAGGCCCACCCAAAATTAATTCTTTTTTATTAAAGTTGATTCAAGGCCCACCCTAAATTAATTCTTTTTTATTAAAGTTGATTCAAGGCCCACCCAAAATTCATTCTTTTTATTGAAGTTGATTCAAGGCCCACCCTAAATTAATTATTTTTATTAAAGTTGATTAAAGCCCACCCTAAATTAATTGTTTTTATTAAAGTTGATTCAAGGCCCACCCTAAATTAATTCTTTTTTATTAAAGTTGATTCAAGGCCCACCCAAAATTCATTCTTTTTATTGTAGTTGATTCAAGGCCCACCCTAAATTAATTATTTTTATTAAAGTTGATTAAAGCCCACCCTAAATTAATTGTTTTATTAAAGTTGATTCAAGGCCCACCCTAAATTAATTATTTTTATTAAAGTTGATTAAAGCCCACCCTAAATTAATTGTTTTTATTAAAGTTGATTCAAGGCCCACCCTAAATTAATTGTTTTTATTAAAGTTGATTCAAGGCCCACCCAAAATTCATTCTTTTTATTGTAGTTGATTCAAGGCCCACCCTAAATTAATTCTTTTTTATTAAAGTTGATTCAAGGCCCACCCTAAATTAATTCTTTTTTATTAAAGTTGATTCAAGGCCCACCCAAAATTCATTCTTTTTATTAAAGTTGATTCAAGGCCCACCCAAAATTCATTCTTTTTATTGTAGTTGATTCAAGGCCCACCCTAAATTAATTGTTTTTATTAAAGTTGATTCAAGGCCCACCCAAAATTCATTCTTTTTATTGTAGTTGATTCAAGGCCCACCCTAAATTAATTGTTTTTATTGTAGTTGATTCAAGGCCCACCCTAAATTAATTGTTTTTATTAAAGTTGATTCAAGGCCCACCCAAAATTCATTCTTTTTATTGTAGTTGATTCAAGACCCACCCTAAATTAATTGTTTTTATTAAAGTTGATTCAAGGCCCACCTTAAATTAATTCTTTTGTATTAAAGTTAATTCAAGACCCACCCAAAATTAATTCTTTTTATTAAAGTTAATTCAAGACCCACCCTAAATTCATTCTTTTTATTAAAGTTAATTCAAGACCCACCTTAAATTAATTCTTTTTATTAAAGTTGATTCAAGGCCCACCTTAAATTAATTCTTTTTTATTAAAGTTAATTCAAGACCCACCCAAAATTAATTCTTTTTATTAAAATTAATTCAAGACCCACCCTAAATTCATTCTTTTTATTAAAGTTGATTCAAGGCCCACCCAAAATTCATTCTTTTTATTAAAGTTAATTCAAGACCCACCCTAAATTCATTCTTTTTATTGTAGTTGATTCAAGGCCCACCCAAAATTCATTCTTTTTATTGTAGTTTATTCAAGGCCCACCCTAAATTAATTGTTTTTATTGTAGTTGATTCAAGGCCCACCCTAAATTAATTGTTTTTATTAAAGTTGATTCAAGGCCCACCCAAAATTCATTATTTTTATTGTAGTTGATTCAAGGCCCACCCAAAATTCATTCTTTTTATTGTAGTTGATTCAAGGCCCACCCTAAATTAATTGTTTTTATTGTAGTTGATTCAAGGCCCACCCTAAATTAATTGTTTTTATTAAAGTTGATTCAAGGCCCACCCTAAATTCATTCTTTTTATTGTAGTTGATTCAAGGCCCACCCAAAATTAATTCTTTTTATTAAAGTTGATTCAAGGCCCACCCTAAATTAATTCTTTTTTATTAAAGTTGATTCAAGACCCACCCAAAATTCATTCTTTTTATTGTAGTTGATTCAAGGCCCACCCTAAATTCATTCTTTTTATTGTAGTTGATTCAAGGCCCACCCTAAATTAATTGTTTTTATTAAAGTTGATTCAAGGCCCACCCTAAATTAATTCTTTTTTATTAAAGTTGATTCAAGACCCACCCTAAATTCATTCTTTTTATTGTAGTTGATTCAAGGCCCACCCTAAATTAATTGTTTTTATTAAAGTTGATTCAAGGCCCACCCTAAATTAATTCTTTTTTATTAAAGTTGATTCAAGACCCACCCAAAATTAATTCTTTTTATTAAAGTTGATTCAAGGCCCACCTTAAATTCATTCTTTTTATTAAAGTTGGTTCAAGGCCCACCCTAAATTCATTCTTTTTATTAAAGTTGATTCAAGGCCCACCCTAAATTCATTCTTTTTATTAAAGTTGATTCAAGGCCCACCTTAAATTCATTCTTTTTATTAAAGTTGATTCAAGGCCCACCCTAAATTAATTCTTTTTTATTAAAGTTGATTCAAGACCCACCCAAAATTAATTCTTTTTATTAAAGTTGATTCAAGGCCCACCTTAAATTCATTCTTTTTATTAAAGTTGGTTCAAGGCCCACCCTAAATTCATTCTTTTTATTAAAGTTGATTCAAGGCCCACCCTAAATTCATTCTTTTTATTAAAGTTGATTCAAGGCCCACCCAAAATTAATTCTTTTTATTAAAGTTGATTCAAGGCCCACCCTAAATTCATTCTTTTTATTAAAGTTGGTTCAAGGCCCACCCTAAATTCATTCTTTTTATTAAAGTTGATTCAAGGCCCACCCTAAATTCATTCTTTTTATTAAAGTTGATTCAAGGCCCACCTTAAATTCATTCTTTTTATTAAAGCTGATTCAAGACCCACCCAAAATTAATTCTTTTTATTAAAGTTGATTCAAGGCCCACCTTAAATTCATTCTTTTATTAAAGCTGATTCAAGGCCCACCCTAAATTCATTCTTTTTATTAAAGTTGATTCAAGGCCCACCCTAAATTCATTCTTTTTATTAAAGTTGGTTCAAGGCCCACCCTAAATTCATTCTTTTTATTAAAGTTGATTCAAGGCCCACACTAAATTCATTCTTTTTATTAAAGTTGATTCAAGACCCACCCAAAATTAATTCTTTTTATTAAAGTTGATTCAAGGCCCACCTTAAATTAATTCTTTTTATTAAAGTTGATTCAAGGCCCACCCTAAATTAATTCTTTTTTATTAAAGTTGATTCAAGACCCACCCAAAATTAATTCTTTTTATTAAAGTTGATTCAAGGCCCACCTTAAATTCATTCTTTTTATTAAAGTTGGTTCAAGGCCCACCCTAAATTCATTCTTTTTATTAAAGTTGATTCAAGGCCCACCCTAAATTCATTCTTTTTATTAAAGTTGATTCAAGGCCCACCCAAAATTAATTCTTTTTATTAAAGTTGATTCAAGGCCCACCCTAAATTCATTCTTTTTATTAAAGTTGGTTCAAGGCCCACCCTAAATTCATTCTTTTTATTAAAGTTGATTCAAGGCCCACCCTAAATTCATTCTTTTTATTAAAGTTGATTCAAGGCCCACCTTAAATTCATTCTTTTTATTAAAGCTGATTCAAGACCCACCCAAAATTAATTCTTTTTATTAAAGTTGATTCAAGGCCCACCTTAAATTCATTCTTTTTATTAAAGCTGATTCAAGGCCCACCCTAAATTCATTCTTTTTATTAAAGTTGATTCAAGGCCCACCCTAAATTCATTCTTTTTATTAAAGTTGGTTCAAGGCCCACCCTAAATTCATTCTTTTTATTAAAGTTGATTCAAGGCCCACACTAAATTCATTCTTTTTATTAAAGTTGGTTCAAGGCCCACCCTAAATTAATTATTTTTATTAAAGTTGATTCAAGGCCCACACTAAATTCATTCTTTTTATTAAAGTTGGTTCAAGGCCCACCCTAAATTAATTGTTTTTATTAAAGTTGATTCAAGGCCCACACTAAATTCATTCTTTTTATTAAAGTTGGTTCAAGGCCCACCCTAAATTAATTATTTTTATTAAAGTTGATTAAAGCCCACCCTAAATTAATTGTTTTTATTAAAGTTGATTCAAGGCCCACCCTAAATTAATTCTTTTTATTAAAGTTGATTCAAGGACCATCCAAAATTAATTCTTTTTATTAAAGTTGATTCAAGGACCATCCAAAATTAATTCTTTTTATTAAAGTTGATTCAAGGCCCACCCTAAATTCATTCTTTTTATTAAAGTTGATTCAAGGCCCACCCTAAATTCATTCTTTTTATTAAAGTTGGTTCAAGGCCCACCCTAAATTCATTCTTTTTATTAAAGTTGGTTCAAGGCCCACCCTAAATTAATTGTTTTTATTAAAGTTGACTAAAGGCCACCCTAAATTAATTGTTTTTATTAAAGTTGATTCAAGGCCCACCCTAAATTAATTTTTATTAAAGTTGATTCAAGGACCACCCTAAATTAATTCTTTTTTATTAAAGTTGATTCAAGACCCACCCAAAATTAATTCTTTTTATTAAAGTTGATTCAAGGCCCACCTTAAATTCATTCTTTTTATTAAAGCTGATTCAAGGCCCACCCTAAATTAATTCTTTTTATTAAAGTTGATTCAAGGCCCACCTTAAATTCATTCTTTTTATTAAAGCTGATTCAAGGCCCACCCAAAATTCATTCTTTTTATTGTAGTTGATTCAAGGCCCACCCAAAATTCATTCTTTTTATTGTAGTTGATTCAAGGCCCACCCTAAATTAATTATTTTTTATTAAAGTTGATTCAAGGCCCACCCTAAATTCATTCTTTTTATTAAAGTTGATTCAAGGCCCACCCAAAATTCATTCTTTTTTATTGTAGTTGATTCAAGGCCCACACTAAATTCATTCTTTTTATTGTAGTTGATGCAAGACCCACCCTAAATTAATTGTTTTTATTAAAGTTGACTAAAGGCCAACCAAAATTTACTTATTTTTATTCAAGTTGATTCAAGACCAACCCTAAATTAATTATTTTTATTAAAGTTGATTCAAGGATCATCCAAAATTAATTATTTTTTATTAAAGTTGATTCAAGGCCCACCCAAAATTTATTCTTTTTATTGTAGTTGATTCAAGGCCCACCCTAAATTAATTCTGTTTTATTAAAGTTGATTCAAGGCCCACCCTAAATTAATTCTTTTTATTGTAGTTGATTCAAGGCCCACCCTAAATTAATTTTTTTTATTAAAGTTGATTCAAGGCCCACCCTAAATTAATTCTTTTTATTGTAGTTGATTCAAGGCCCACCCTAAATTAATTCTTTTTTTATTAAAGTTGATTCAAGGCCCACCCAAAATTTATTCTTTTTATTGTAGTTGATTCAAGGCCCACCCTAAATTCATTCTTTTTTATTAAAGTTGATTCAAGGCCCACCCAAAATTCATTCTTTTTACTGTAGTTGACTAAAGGCCCACCCTAAATTAATTCTTTTTTATTAAAGTTAATTCAAGACCCACCCAAAATTAATTATTTTTAATAAAGTTGATTCAAGGCCCACCTTAAATTAATTCTTTTTTATTAAAGTTAATTCAAGACCCACCCAAAATTAATTCTTTTTATTAAAGTTAATTCAAGACCCACCCTAAATTCATTCTTTTTATTAAAGTTAATTCAAGACCCACCTTAAATTAATTCTTTTTATTAAAGTTGATTCAAGGCCCACCTTAAATTAATTCTTTTTTATTAAAGTTAATTCAAGACCCACCCAAAATTAATTCTTTTTATTAAAGTTAATTCAAGACCCACCCAAAATTCATTCTTTTTATTAAAGTTAATTCAAGACCCACCCTAAATTCATTCTTTTTATTAAAGTTGATTCAAGGCCCACCCAAAATTCATTCTTTTTATTAAAGTTAATTCAAGACCCACCCTAAATTCATTCTTTTTATTGTAGTTGATTCAAGGCCCACCCAAAATTCATTCTTTTTATTGTAGTTGATTCAAGGCCCACCCTAAATTAATTGTTTTTATTAAAGTTGACTAAAGGCCAACCAAAATGTTCTTATTTTTATTCAAGTTGATTCAAAGCCCACCCTAAATTAATTATTTTTTATTAAAGTCGATTCAAGGCCCACCTTAAATTAATTATTTTTATTAAATTTGATTCAAGGCCCACCCTAAATTAATTATTTTTTATTAAAGTTGATTCAAGGCCCACCCAAAATTCATTCTTTTTATTGTAGTTGATTCAAGGCCCACCCTAAATTAATTGTTTTTATTAAAGTTGACTAAAGGCCAACCAAAATTTACTTATTTTTATTCAAGTTGATTCAAAGCCCACCCTAAATTAATTATTTTTTATTAAAGTCGATTCAAGGCCCACCTTAAATTAATTATTTTTATTAAATTTGATTCAAGGCCCACCCTAAATTAATTATTTTTTATTAAAGTCGATTCAAGGCCCACCTTAAATTAATTATTTTTATTAAAGTTAATTCAAGACCCACCCAAAATTCATTATTTTTATTAAAGTTAATTCAAGACCCACCCAAAATTCATTATTTTTATTAAAGTTAATTCAAGACCCACCCAAAATTAATTCTTTTTATTAAAGTTAATTCAAGACCCACCCAAAATTCATTCTTTTTATTAAAGTTAATTCAAGACCCACCCTAAATTCATTCTTTTTATTAAAGTTGATTCAAGGCCCACCCAAAATTCATTCTTTTTATTAAAGTTAATTCAAGACCCACCCTAAATTCATTCTTTTTATTGTAGTTGATTCAAGGCCCACCCAAAATTCATTCTTTTTATTGTAGTTGATTCAAGGCCCACCCTAAATTAATTGTTTTTATTAAAGTTGACTAAAGGCCAACCAAAATGTTCTTATTTTTATTCAAGTTGATTCAAAGCCCACCCTAAATTAATTATTTTTTATTAAAGTCGATTCAAGGCCCACCTTAAATTAATTATTTTTATTAAATTTGATTCAAGGCCCACCCTAAATTAATTATTTTTTATTAAAGTTGATTCAAGGCCCACCCAAAATTCATTCTTTTTATTGTAGTTGATTCAAGGCCCACCCTAAATTAATTGTTTTTATTAAAGTTGACTAAAGGCCAACCAAAATTTACTTATTTTTATTCAAGTTGATTCAAAGCCCACCCTAAATTAATTATTTTTTATTAAAGTCGATTCAAGGCCCACCTTAAATTAATTATTTTTATTAAATTTGATTCAAGGCCCACCCTAAATTAATTATTTTTTATTAAAGTCGATTCAAGGCCCACCTTAAATTAATTATTTTTTATTAAAGTCGATTCAAGGCCCACCTTAAATTAATTATTTTTATTAAAGTCGATTCAAGACCCACCCAAAATTCATTCTTTTTTATTAAAGTTAATTCAAGGCCC
Organism: Thalassophryne amazonica; assembly: GCF_902500255.1. Lineage (NCBI taxonomy): Eukaryota > Metazoa > Chordata > Actinopteri > Batrachoidiformes > Batrachoididae > Thalassophryne > Thalassophryne amazonica. Next base: position 75,823,379 of record NC_047119.1, on the reverse strand, counting down.
ACCCTAAATTCATTCTTTTTATTAAAGTTGATTCAAGGCCCACCCAAAATTCATTCTTTTTATTAAAGTTAATTCAAGACCCACCATAAATTCATTCTTTTTATTGTAGTTGATTCAAGGCCCACCCAAAATTCATTCTTTTTATTGTAGTTGATTCAAGGCCCACCCTAAATTAATTGTTTTTATTAAAGTTGACTAAAGGCCAACCAAAATGTTCTTATTTTTATTCAAGTTGATTCAAAGCCCACCCTAAATTAATTATTTTTTATTAAAGTCGATTCAAGGCCCACCTTAAATTAATTATTTTTATTAAATTTGATTCAAGGCCCACCCTAAATTAATTATTTTTTATTAAAGTTGATTCAAGGCCCACCCAAAATTCATTCTTTTTATTGTAGTTGATTCAAGGCCCACCCTAAATTAATTGTTTTTATTAAAGTTGACTAAAGGCCAACCAAAATTTACTTATTTTTATTCAAGTTGATTCAAAGCCCACCCTAAATTAATTATTTTTTATTAAAGTCGATTCAAGGCCCACCTTAAATTAATTATTTTTATTAAATTTGATTCAAGGCCCACCCTAAATTAATTATTTTTTATTAAAGTCGATTCAAGGCCCACCTTAAATTAATTATTTTTATTAAAGTCGATTCAAGGCCCACCTTAAATTAATTATTTTTATTAAATTTGATTCAAGGCCCACCCTGAAATGAATTCTTTTTATTGAAGTTGACTAAAGGCCCAACCTAAATAAATTTTTTCTACAAGAACAGGATCACGTAATTACGAGAAAAGATCTCATAATTACGAGCTCAAGATCTTGCAATTACAAGATCAAGCTATTTGTATTTATTTATTTATTATTGTGTGTGTGTGCTTGTGTATCCTGGATGAATGAAACTCCTCCAGCGAGATGGAGCACGGGGCACTCAGACTGGCATGTGCCAGGCCAGTGGTCGGTGGGGCTGTATGAGTGAAAGGTGGAAGGGGAGTGAGACACGGCTCATTGTGGTGAGATGCCCTGTGCTCTGCCCTGGAAATTTATCCAGGAGCACCTTTGGGGAAAATCCACACTTTGTGTTTGATTACAGTGTGTTATCACCGGCTAACCTCAGGCCGCTTCTTTACTGAGGGACTGTAAGTACGGAAGTATATATATAAAAAACAAATTACACACCTGATCTTTTCTCATAATTACAAGGCAAGATTTCATAATTACAAGATCAGAGGTCAAATTCTTTTTTAAATCCAGTGAATGCAATATGCTACCGTTACTAAAGGCAAATCCATTTTTTTCATTAACGTTGACAAAAGGGACACCCTAAATTAATTTCTGTATTAAAGTTGATTAAATGTACAACCTAAATTAATTTATTGATTAAAGTTGACTAAAGGCCCACACTAAATTAATTTATTGATTAAAGTTGACTAAAGGCCCACACTAAATTAATTTCTTGATTAAAGTTGATTAAAGGCCCACACTAAATTAATTTATTGATTAAAGTTGATTAAAGGCCCACACTAAATTAATTTCTTGATTAAAGTTGACTAAAGGCCCACACTAAATTAATTTCTTGATTAAAGTTGACTAAAGGCCCACACTAAATTAATTTATTGATTAAAGTTGATTAAAGGCCCACACTAAATTAATTTATTGATTAAAGTTGACTAAAGGCCCACACTAAATTAATTTATTGATTAAAGTTGACTAAAGGCCCACACTAAATTAATTTCTTGATTAAAGTTGATTAAAGGCCCACACTAAATTAATTTCTTGATTAAAGTTGATTAAAGGCCCACACTAAATTAATTTCTTGATTAAAGTTGATTAAAGGCCCACACTAAATTAATTTCTTGATTAAAGTTGACTAAAGGCCCACACTAAATTAATTTCTTGATTAAAGTTGACTAAAGGCCCACACTAAATTAATTTCTTGATTCAAGTTGACTAAAGGCCCACACTAAATTAATTTCTTGATTCAAGTTGACTAAAGGCCCACACTAAATTAATTTCTTGATTAAAGTTGACTAAAGGCCCACACTAAATTAATTTCTTGATTAAAGTTGACTAAAGGCCCACACTAAATTAATTTCTTGATTAAAGTTGATTAAAGGCCCACACTAAATTAATTTCTTGATTAAAGTTGACTAAAGGCCCACACTAAATTAATTTCTTGATTAAAGTTGACTAAAGGCCCACACTAAATTAATTTCTTGATTAAAGTTGACTAAAGGCCCACACTAAATTAATTTCTTGATTAAAGTTGACTAAAGGCCCACACTAAATTAATTTCTTGATTAAAGTTGATTAAAGGCCCACACTAAATTAATTTCTTGATTAAAGTTGACTAAAGGCCCACACTAAATTAATTTCTTGATTAAAGTTGACTAAAGGCCCACACTAAATTAATTTCTTGATTAAAGTTGACTAAAGGCCCACACTAAATTAATTTCTTGATTCAAGTTGACTAAAGGCCCACACTAAATTAATGTATTGATTCAAGTTGACTAAAGGCCCACACTAAATTAATTTATTGATTCAAGTTGACTAAAGGCCCACACTAAATTAATTTATTGATTCAAGTTGACTAAAGGCCCACACTAAATTAATTTATTGATTCAAGTTGACTAAAGGCCCACACTAAATTAATGTATTGATTCAAGTTGACTAAAGGCCCACACTAAATTAATGTATTGATTCAAGTTGACTAAAGGCCCACACTAAATTAATTTATTGATTCAAGTTGACTCAAGGCCCACACTAAATTAATGTATTGATTCAAGTTGACTAAAGGCCCACACTAAATTAATTTATTGATTCAAGTTGACTCAAGGCCCACACTAAATTAATTTATTGATTCAAGTTGACTAAAGGCCCACACTAAATTAATGTATTGATTCAAGTTGACTAAAGGCCCACACTAAATTAATGTATTGATTCAAGTTGACTAAAGGCCCACACTAAATTAATGTATTGATTCAAGTTGACTAAAGGCCCACACTAAATGAATTTATTGATTCAAGTTGACTAAAGGCCCACACTAAATTAATGTATTGATTCAAGTTGACTAAAGGCCCACACTAAATTAATGTATTGATTCAAGTTGTCTAAAGGCCCACCCTAAATTAATTTGATTCAAGTTGATTTTATTGATTCTTTATTAAAGTTGACTAAAGGCCCACACTAAATTAATGTATTGATTCAAGTTGACTAAAGGCCCACACTAAATTAATGTATTGATTCAAGTTGACTAAAGGCCCACACTAAATTAATTTCTTGATTAAAGTTGTCTAAAGGCCCACCCTAAATTAATTTGATTCAAGTTGATTTTATTGATTCTTTATTAAAGTTGACTAAAGGCCCACACTAAATTAAGTTTATAACGGTTTACAATGAGTTTACTCTCCTGCACAGCAGTGTGTGTGCAAGTGTCCAGATCAAAGTCATGCAAGTGTCAAAGTGCCTTTAGTGTGACTTCTGTGTCGGAGAGATGGGCTGTCAATCAAACCTGGCTCTTCAGGAATGATCAATCACAGCAGAGCTAGTACCAATCTCTTGTCCCTGCCAACCCCCCACCCAAGTTTCGAGTAAAAGAGCAGAAATCCGCTGTCCGTGAGCAGAAATCAACTTCGAGAGGTCGGGCGAGTTGGGGGGGGCTGGACCTCACTCACAGCACCTTTTATCTTGCTCAAGGAGCACTTTCCTCTGAGTGTTATCTTTCCGTGTGCAGTTAATATCTACGCGTGTGACATAATATAATATGCCCGAATGCGCATTTTCACATGAGAATGGTTTTGGCACTGATCTGACACCATACTTCTTCTCTGGGATCTGTCGCTCTGTTTCAGTCCCTCAAACTGCAGCAGCAGACACGCTATCAACAACAGCGTCATACTTCCAGATGGAGGGACCAGAATCCACAACAGGGCCGAGCGCATCATGTACATTCTGGAACAAGTCAGCCCATTTGTTTCCAGCCGTTTTTAACTTTTTCAAAATCTAACAAGAGCAGCAGCTCTTCCTTTGTCCCTTTGCAAGAAAATCCCTAAAAAAAAAAAAAACACCTTTAAAGTTAAGGCACCCAGAAAGTCCCGAGAGAATGTCACAGATCTGGAAGAGAAGGAACGCCCGAGGGGAATAGGACCCAGAGTATACCATGGTCACTCCAACCCGGATCCTGGTGCCTTCAGGTTATCTGTGTCCATGTTCACACAGAGTCTGTTTGCTGATGGAGTCGGGTTTTTCACTCCAGGTTCATTTGTTGACACTGAGAGTTTTATTTGAATTAAGTCACCAGATCTGCTGAAATGATTCCAAGCACACTGGAACATGAAACTAATGACTCCACACTGTTTCCTTCCAGGTGCCAAACAGTGGAACTCTTCAGGGGATTTTATGTGCTTGACGTTACATTTGCATGGGTGCTGTGAGAAAACATTTTTTGACTGAAACCTTTTGGGCGTTTGATGGACTGAGCAGCAAAGTGGCGGAACGCGAGCACCGAAAACACAAACTACTCTGGGGAGATCCGGGGTAATGCCCTCCAGAAAAAAAAAAAAAAAACTTTTTAAAATGGTGCATTCTGGTAGATTCTTGACACACAATTCTTAATTACAAAAAAAAAAAAAAAAAAAAAAAAAAAAAAACCACTGTTCTCAGTTACAGTGAGGAAAATAAGTATTTGAACACCCTGCGATTTTGCAAGTTCTCCCACTTAGAAATCATGGAGGGGTCTGAAAATTTCATCTTAGGTGCATGTCCATTGTGAGAGACATAATCTAAAAAAAAAAAAATCTGGAAATCACAATTTTTAAATAATTTTTAGATTCTGTCTCTCACCTAAGACAAAAATTTTAGACCCCTCCATGATTTCTAAGTGGGAGAACTTGCAAAATCGCAGGGTGTTCAAATACTTTTTTCCTCACTGTATATCTGAATATATAACCCAAGAAGTAAAGTAAAGTAAAAAGTGTATCTTTGACTGAAAGAAAAAGTTGTACACAGTGACACATCAATTTTTTATGGTACCACCATAAATATCATACTATATGACAGAGGTGGGAGGAAGTCACCATCAAGTCATGAATCAGCAAGTCCCAAGTCAAGTCTCAAGTCATAATGACCACCAAGTGTTTGACAGCTGACTTGAGACTAGCTGATTCAGGGTTCTAGCTTTCGCAAACTTGCGTTATGGCCCGTTACGCTATAATTTTGGACCGTTACGCTTATTTTGGACCGTTACGATTTTCAATACAGCGTCTGTAATCAACCGTTTCTGCAGCGCGACTCCAATTTGAAGTGTGAATCGAAGCAATGCTTCGATTCAATGGCTCGTGGCTCTTTGATTCGCTGCTCTTCAGAAGCGGTAAGTCCGCTTATTAACCCCTCTAAAAGCCATTAAACTATCATGAGTCACTTTTGTGTGGATTAAAGTCACTAACGGGGACTCTTGTCTTGTTGCAGTCGAGAAATGAGAATCGTCCTCCGTTTTGTCACAGCTTCAAACGCTGCGCGGCTCTGTGCTGAGACAGAGTCCGCTCGGAATTAACTTCAAAACGAATCGCCGCTTTAAGTAAAATGCCACCTCTTACAATGTTGCAATACAGACAATAAACTACAACCGACTAAAAGGTTATTTCCTCCCAAAATGAGACGTCCTGCATTCTTTATAAACCTGACCTGGAGCGCAGCTGCAAGAGCTCAGCTCATAGGTATGGAAAGACATTCATGCCAATAATAATGTCTGAAAGGAAATGCTTTTGACAAAAACTAACAGATTTTATTTCTATTTATGTCCAGAGATCAAGGATCCACCATGTAGAGTTTATTATGTCCAGAGTTTAAGGATCCAGTAACCAATTTCTTACTTAATTACTTGAAAACTCAATAAAATGTTGTTCAATTTCAATGTAATCAGCTTATAAAGGGCAAAATTACAACAAAAGCTGCTGGCCGCTTCTGACGCCATAATCGCTCGACACAATGCATCGATGACGCAATGTGTTGCCAATGCCTGTTTTCATCGATTTTTATCGATTTTATTGATTCGTTGTTGCAGCCCTAAATAAAACATAACAAAATAAAAACTACTCATAAGAAAGAGAATAAAAATAGGTTTTAAGTCTTGACTTAAAAATGTCCACGGACTCCGACTGTCTCACTGATGGTCATGTACTGGTAAACCCAGAATGAGATTGCCCACTCAACAAACTTCCCCAGCCTTCTGGACATGATGAAGGGACTTGGGTGGTCGTACCTGGCTTTTCCCCTTTGGGTACCCAAAGAATGGTCAATTTTTAGCTTACATTTTCAAAAGCTTCCCCCTTCTGCACCCCCCCCCCGGTCACTTCGGTCCCTCAACATTACCACTACGCTAAAATTTTATTGATAGTGACTTACTCCCACCTCTGCTGTGTAACAAGACATCCAAATAATCTGTTTATATGATTTCATATGAAAAAATAAGAGCTTCAGATCAATGATCATTCTTGACATCAAAATAAAAGTTAACTATGATTTGATGATATAATCCTGTTTAACCTGGCTTTATTAACCGTTTATCTTTAACCTGGCTTTATTAACTGTTGATCCTGTTTAACCTGGCTTTACTAACCATTTATCTTTAACCTGGCTTTAATAACCGTTGATCTTCTTTAACCTGACTTTATTAACCGCTGATCTTCAACCTGGCTTTATTAACCGTTGATCCTCTTTAACCTGGCTTTATTAACCGTTTATCTTTAACCTGGCTTTATTAACTGTTGATGTTCTTTAACCTGGCTTTATTAACCATTTATCTTTAACCTGGCTTTATTAACTGTTGATCCTCGTTAACCTGGCATTATTAACCATTTATCTTTAACCTGGCTTTATTAACCGTTGATTTTCATTAACATGGCTTTATTAACCATTTATCTTTAACCTGGCTTTATTAACGTTGATCCTCTTTAACCTGGCTTTATTAACCGTTTATCTTCAACCTGGCTTTATTAACCGTTGATCAACTTTAACCTGGCTTTATTAACCATTGATCCTCTTTAACCTGGCTTTATTGACCGTTGATCTTCTTTAACCTGGCTTTATTCACTGTTGATCCTGTTTAACCTAGCTTTATTAACCTGTGATCTTCTTTAACCTGGCTTTATTAACCTTTGATATTCTTTAACCTGGCTTTATTAACGTTGATCCTCCTTAACCTGGCTTTATTAATCCTTGATCTTTTTTAACCTGGCTTTATTAACCGCTGATCCTGTTTAACCTGGCTTTATTGGGTGGTTGGCTCTCACTGCGGTATTGTATCACTTCCTGTTACGGAGCACAGTGGTGTTTTGCTGTATCTGTTAGCTGTTTAATGTGTGTAGTTAGATTGATCTAGATAACTAGATAACGATTTGTTTCACAGTGTAATCTTCACATGCCTTAACTAAAGCACCCTCTCTGCTGAATCACCTCTAAATTATTTTCACATTATTCACTTTGTGTGTTTTTAGGAATCCGCTAGCTTAGCGCAGCTATTAGCTCTTAGCCGGTTTAGCATGACAGCTTCTCCTGTCTCTCCCACACTTTTCTGCTCTGGGTGTGAAATGTTTAGTTATTCCTCGGCCTCCTTTAGCAGTAATGGTACTTGTAATAAGTGTAGCTTATTCGTAGCTTTGGAGGCCAGGCTGGGCGAATTGGAGACTCGGCTCCGCACCTTGGAAAATCCTACAGCTAGCCAGGCCCCTGTAGTTGGTGCGGACCAAGGTAGCTTAGCCGCCGTTAGCTGTCCCCCAGCAGATCCCGAGCAGCCGGAAAGCAGGCCGGCTGGGTGACAGAGGAGGAAGCGTAGTCCTAAACAGAAGCCCCCTGTACACCACAAACCCGTTCACATTTCTAAACATTTTTCCCCACTCGGCGACACACCCGCCGAGGATCAAACTCTGGTTATTGGCGACTCTGTTTTGAGAAATGTGAAGTTAGAGACACCAGCAACCATAGTCAATTGTCCCGGTTACACCAATCGGAGGTCACTAAAATTAATATTGAATCGGTGTGTAACTTTGCAAAAACAATGTCGGACTCTGTAGTTTTCTCTGGGCCCCTCCCCAATCGGACCGGGAGTGACATGTTTAGCCGCATGTTCTCCTTGAATTGCTGGCTGGCTGAGTGGTGTCCAAAAAATGAGGTGGGCTTCACAGATAATTGGCAAAGCTTCTGGGGAAAACCTGGTCTTGTTAGGAGAGACGGCATCCATCCCACTTTGGATGGAGCAGCTCTCATCTCTAGAAATCTGGCCAATTTTATTAAACCCTCCAAACCGTGACTATCCAGGGTTGGGACCAGGAAGCAGAGTTGTAGTCTTACACACCTCTCTGCAGCTTCTCTCCCCCTGCCATCCCCTCATTACCCCATCCCTGTAGAGACGGTGCCTGCTCCCAGACTACCAACAACCAGTAAAAATCTATTTAAGGATAAAAATTCAAAAAGAAAAAATAATATAGCACCTTTAACTGCACCACAGACTAAAACAGTTAAATGTGGTCTATTAAACATTAGGTCTCTCTCTTCGAAGTCCCTGTTAGTAAATGATATAATAATTGATTAACATATTGATTTGTTCTGCCTTACAGAAACCTGGTTACAGCAGGATGAATATGTTAGTTTAAATGAGTCAACACCCCCGAGTCACACTAACTGCCAGAATGCTCGTAGCACGGGCCGAGGCAGAGGATTATCAGCAATCTTCCACTCCAGCTTATTAATTAATGAAAGACCCAGACAGAGCTTTAATTCATTTGAAAGCTTGTCTCAGTCTTGTCCATCCAAACTGGAAGTCTCAAAAACCAGTTTTATTTGTTGTTATCTATCGTCCACCTGGTCGTTACTGTGAGTTTCTCTGTGAATTTTCAGACCTTTTGTCTGACTTAGTGCTTAGCTCAGATAAGATAATTATAGTGGGTGATTTTAACATCCACATAGATGTTGAGAATGACAGGCTCAACACTGCATTTAATCTATTATTAGACTCAGTTGGCCTCGCTCAAAATGTAAATGAGCCCACCCACCACCTTAGCCACACTTTAGATCTTGATCTGACATATGGCATAGAAATTGAAGACTTAACAGTATTCCCTGAAAACCCCCTGTTGTCTGATCATTTCTTAATAACATTTACATTTACTTTAATGGACTACCCAGCAGTGGGGAATAAGTTTCATTACAGTAGAAGTCTTTCTGAAAGCGCTGTAACTAGGTTTAAGGATATGATTCCTTCGTTATGTTCTTCAATGCCATATACCAACACAGTGCAGAGTAGCTACCTAACCTCTGTGAGTGAGATAGATTATCTCGTCAACAGCTTTACATCCTTATTGAGCACAACTTTGGATGCTGTAGCTCCTCTGAAAAAGAGAGCCTTAAATCAGAAATGCTTGACTCCGTGGTATAACTCACAAACTGGACAAATAAGCTGGAGAGGAAATGGTGTCTCACTAATTTAGAAGATCTTCATTTAGCCTGGAAAAAGAGTCTGTTGCTCTATAAAAAAAACCCTCCGTAAAGCTAGGACATCTTACTATTCATCACTAATTGAAGAAAATAAGAACAACCCCAGGTTTCTTTTCAGCACTGTAGCCAGGCTGACAAAGAGTCAGAGCTCTATTGAGCCGAGTATTCCTTTAACTTTAACTAGTAATGACTTCATGACTTTCTTTGCTAATAAAATTTTAACTATTAGAGAAAAAATTACTCATAACCATCCCAAAGACGTATTGTTATCTTTGGCTGCTTTCAGTGATGCCGGTATTTGGTTAGACTCTTTCTCTCAGATTGTTCTGTCTGAGTTATTTTCATTAGTTACTTCTTCCAAACCATCAACATGTCTATTAGACCCCATTCCTACCAGGCTGCTCAAGGAAGCCCTACCATTAATTAATGCTTCGATCTTAAATATGATCAATCTATCTTTATTAGTTGGCTATGTACCACAGGCTTTTAAGGTGGCAGTAATTAAACCATTACTTAAAAAGCCATCACTTGACCCAGCTATCTTAGCTAATTATAGGCCAGGGGTAGGCAACCTGTTCCAGAAAGAGCCATGAGGGTGCAGGTTTTCTTTGCAGCCACTGAGTCCACCAGGTGATTTCACTGATTAACTGATTCCATCTGCTCAAAGTGATATTAATCAGTAAAATCACCTGGTGGAGTCAGTGGCTGCAAAGAAAACCTGCACCCTCATGGCTCTTTCTGGAACAGGTTGCCTACCCCTGTTATAGGCCAATCTCCAACCTTCCTTTTCTCTCCAAAATTCTTGAAAGGGTAGTTGTAAAACAGGTAACTGATCATCTGCAGAGGAATGGTCTCTTTGAAGAGTTTAAGTCAGGTTTTAGAATTCATCATAGTACAGAAACAGCATTAGTGAAGGTTACAAATGATCTTCTTATGGCCTCAGACAGTGGACTCATCTCTCTGCTCATCCTCTTAGACCTCAGTGCAGCTTTTGATACTGTTGACCATAAAATTTTATTACAGAGATGAGAGCATGCAGAACTCCTCCGCACATCTGTCTTAATGTGCCGAAAAAGTGCTGATGTCCACATCTTTTCACAATTCCTGTGCTAGTCAGATGACATACCGGATCAAGACAGCGTCCAGTTTAAAAATGAACGGCACATTTCACTGTTACAGGAGTTTTTGTCATGGAAAGAGAAGCGGCTCCGCCGCGCGTCGCGGCAGAGGTGCATGGCGCAAAGAAACGCAGTGATGAAGCCTCACAGGACATGTTTGGGCATGTCCAGCTCATGCACAATCACAATCGGATATTCACACGACTGGAAAGCAACCGGAATCCGTCTGAAATCCACCTGAAAGCCGTCCTGTGAGACCAACACAGAGGTGGTTTTGTGCCGCGTAATGATCGGCTCCGTGGCGTGTCCCTCCGCTTTTCTTTCCATGAAAAAAACTCCTGTAACAGTGGAATGTGCCGAAAAAGTGCTGACGTCCACATCTTCAGCCTTTTTGTGAAAGTCAGACGAGGTCCCGGATCAACAAAGCCTTCACGTTGGAAATGATCTGGTTGTTCCAGCGGGGTGTCAGCCTGTCGATGGGGGCTGGGAGCGTACCGCGCTCTCAGGAGTGGGCCGTCCTTAAAGCGGCAGTAACACTCCGTAATCTGTTTAATCCCCATAAAATCGTCCCTGAAAGCCATATTAATTTTTCGAACGGTGTCCACCTGGAGGTCTCTCACAGTTTCTGGAAAAAAATTGATGCAGCAAAGCTCCAAATTGTTCAGACATTTATTCGCAATAAAAAATAGATGAGAGGGGTGGACCACACCTCACTCAAAGCCTGCTCACAGGTGAATGACGCAACCGACAGGCATGAAAAAACTCACGCATGCGCACGAGGGTTCAAGTTTGTCTGACGCAATCACACGTGATTCAAATCCATATGGATTTTTAAAAAAATAATAAGGTCGGATACTTTTCTAATAGACCTCATATTTCCTCTAGGCTGGACTATTGTAATTCATTATTATCAGGTTGTCCTAAAAGTTACCTGAAAAGCCTTCAGTTAATTCAAAATGCTGCAGCTAGAGTACTGACAGGGACTAGAAGGAGAGAGCATATCTCACCCATGTTGGTCTCTCTTCATTGGCTTCCTGTTAATTCTAGAATAGAATTTAAAATTCTTCTTCTTACTTATAAGGTTTTGAATAATCAGGTCCCATCTTATCTTATGGACCTCATAGTACCATATCACCCCAATTTAACCTGGCTTTATTAACCATTGTTCCTGTTTAACTTGGCTTTATTAACGTTTATCTTTAACCTGGCTTTATTAACGTTGATCCTCTTTAACCCGGCTTTATTAACCGTTGATCCTGTTTAACCTGGCTTTATTAATGTTGATCCTCTTTAACCTGGCTTTATTAATGTTGATCCTCTTTAACCTGGCTTTATTAACTGTTGATCCTATTTAACCTGGCTTTAATGCTGACTATTGATCCTCTTTAACCTGGCTTTATTGACGTTGATCTTCTTTAACCTGGCTTTACTGACTGTTGATCCTCTTTACCCTGGCTTTATTAACCACTGATCCTGTTTAACCTGGCTTTATTAACCGTTTATCTTTAACCTGGCTTTATTAACCGTTGATCTTCTTTAACTTGGCTTTATTAAGTGTTGATCTTCTCTGGTTGGCTCTAGTACCGACTACAAACTCTCAAAGGAGCACCAGATCAACATCGGCGGAACAGCTCCAAGTCCCTTCTTTTAAAAACACTTATGGACAAAGATCATTCATCTACATCTATACTAAGGTGTGGAATGATATCCCTCTGGGCACTAGAACTATCAGCTCAGAGATACTATTTAAAAAACTTACAGAGACGATTTAATGAATAGTTACTCGTGTAACCACTCATCTACCTCTCTTATCTGACCGATCATTTTATGACTGTATGCTGTACATGTTAGGTGTCCAAATGATTGAATGAAATGTTTGTTTGTGTGTCGGTTTGTGCGTAAAACATGAACCTGCTGTAAAACAGTGTCACTGAGTCAGGCATGGGGTAATGTGCAATAGTGCTTTTTAACCTTTTCCTGTATAAATAAATGAAATGAATCCTGTTTAACCTGGCTTTATGAACCGTTTATCTTTAACCTGGCTTTATTAACCGTTGATACTGTTTAACTTGGCTTTATTAACCATTTATCTTTAACCTGGCTTTATTAACCGTTGATCCTGTTTAACTTGGCTTTATTAACCGTTTATCTTTAACCTGGCTTTATTAACGTTGATCCCCTTTAACCTGGCTTAATTAACCGTTGATCTTTAACATGGCTTTATTCAATTCAATTTCTTTTTTTATATAGCGCCAAATCACAACAAACAGTTGCCCCAAGGCGCTTTATATTGTAAGGCAAGGCCATACAATAATTATGTAAAACCCCAACGGTCAAAACGACCCCCTGTGAGCAAGCACTTGGCTACAGTGGGAAGGAAAAACTCCCTTTTAACAGGAAGAAACCTCCAGCAGAACCAGGCTCAGGGAGGGGCAGTCTTCTGCTGGGACTGGTTGGGGCTGAGGGAGAGAACCAGGAAAAAGACATGCTGTGGAGGGGAGCAGAGATTGATCACTAATGATTAAATGCAGAGTGGTGCATACAGAGCAAAAAGAGAAAGAAACCCCCCAGCAGTCTACGTCTATAGCAGCATAACTAAGGGATGGTTCAGGGTCACCTGATCCAGCCCTAACTATAAGCTTTAGCAAAAAGGAAAGTTTTAAGCCTAATCTTAAAAGTAGAGAGGGTGTCTGTCTCCCTGATCCGAATTGGGAGCTGGTTCCACAGGAGAGGAGCCTGAAAGCTGAAGGCTCTGCCTCCCATTCTACTCTTACAAACCCTAGAAACTACAAGTAAGCCTGCAGTCTGAGAGCGAAGCGCTCTATTGGGGTGATATGGTACTACGAGGTCCCTAAGATAAGATGGGACCTGATTATTCAAAACCTTATAAGTAAGAAGAAGAATTTTAAATTCTATTCTAGAATTAACAGGAAGCCAATGAAGAGAGGCCAATATGGGTGAGATATGCTCTCTCCTTCTAGTCCCCGTTAGTACTCTAGCTGCAGCATTTTGAATTAACTGAAGGCTTTTTAGGGAACTTTTAGGACAACCTGATAATAATGAATTACAATAGTCCAGCCTAGAGGAAATAAATGCATGAATTAGTTTTTCAGCATCACTCTGAGACAAGACCTTTCTAATTTTAGAGATATTGCGTAAATGCAAAAAGCAGTCCTACATATTTGTTTAATATGCGCTTTGAATGACATATCCTGATCAAAAATGACTCCAAGATTTCTCACAGTATTACTAGAGGTCAGGGTAATGCCATCCAGAGTAAGGATCTGGTTAGACACCATGTTTCTAAGATTTGTGGGGCCAAGTACAATAACTTCAGTTTTATCTGAGTTTAAAAGCAGGAAATTAGAGGTCATCCATGTCTTTATGTCTGTAAGACAATCCTGCAGTTTAGCTAATTGGTGTGTGTCCTGTGGCTTCATGGATAGATAAAGCTGGGTATCATCTGCGTAACAATGAAAATTTAAGCAATACCGTCTAATAATACTGCCTAAGGGAAGCATGTATAAAGTGAATAAAATTGGTCCTAGCACAGAACCTTGTGGAACTCCAAAATTAACTTTAGTCTGTGAAGAAGATTCCCCATTTACATGAACAAATTGTAATCTATTAGACAAATATGATTCAAAACACCGCAGCGCAGTGCCTTTAATAGCTATGGCATGCTCTAATCTCTGTAATAAAATTTTATGGTCAACAGTATCAAAAGCAGCACTGATCCTCTTTAACCTGGCTTTATTAACCACTGATACTCTTTAACCTGGCTTTATTAACCACTGATCCTCTTTAACATGGCTTTATTAACAGTTGATCCTGTTTAACCTGGCTTTATTAACCGTTTATCTTTACCCTGGCTTTATTAACCATTGATCCTCTTTAACCTGGCTTTATTAACCGCTGATTCTCTTTAACCTGGCTTTATTAACGTTGATCTTCTTTAACCTGGCTTTATTAACTGTTGATCCTCTTTAACCTGGTTTTATTAACCGTTGATCCTGTTTAACTTGGCTTTATTAACCATTGATCCTCTTTAACCTGGCTTTAATAACCGTTGATCAAGCTTAACCTGGCTTTATTAACAGTCTATCTTTAACCTGGCTTTATTAACCGTTGATCCTGTTTTACATGGCTTTATTAATCATTGATCCTCTTTAACCTGGCTTTATTAATCATTGATCCTCTTTAACCTGGCTTTAATAACTGTTGCTCCTGGTTAAACTGGCTTTATTAACCGCTGATCCTCTTTAACCTGGCTTTAATTACCATTGATCCTCTTTAACCTGGCTTTATTAACCGCTGATCATGTTTAACCTGGCTTTATTAACCACTGATCCTCTTTAACCTGGCTTTATTAACCGCTGATCCTGTTTAACCTGGCTTTAACAACCGTTGAACCTGTTTAACCTGGCTTTATTAACCGTTGATCCTCTTTAACCTGGCTTTAATAACCGTTGATCCTCTTTAACCTGGCTTTATTAACCACTGATTCTCTTTAACCTGGCTTTAATAACCGATGATCCTCTTTAACCTGGATTTATTAACGTTGATCCTCTTTAACCTGGCTTTAATAACCGTTGATCCTCTTTAACCTGTCTTTATTAACGTTGATCCTCTTTAACCTGGCTTTATTAACGTTGATCCTCTTTAACCTGGCTTAATTAACTGTTGATCCTGTTTAACCTGGCTTTATTAACCGTTGATCCGCTTTAACCTGGCTTTAACAACCGTTGATCCTGTTTAACCTGGCTTTATTAACCGTTGATCCTCTTTAACCTGGCTTTATTAACCATTCATCCTCTTTAACCTGGCTTTATTAACCGTTGATCATCTTTAACGTGGCTTTAATAACCACTGATCCTGTTTAACCTGGCTTTAATAACCGTTGATCCTCTTTAACCTGGCTTTAATAACCGTTGATCCTGTTTAACCTGGCTTTATTAACCGTTGATCTTGTTTAACCTGGCTTTAATAACCACTGGTCATCTTTAACCTGGTTTTATTAACCGTTGTTCCTCTTTAACCTGGCTTTATTAACCGCTGATCCTCTTTAACCTGGCTTTAATAACCGTTGATCCTCTTTAACCT
This sequence comes from Thalassophryne amazonica, assembly GCF_902500255.1. Lineage (NCBI taxonomy): Eukaryota > Metazoa > Chordata > Actinopteri > Batrachoidiformes > Batrachoididae > Thalassophryne > Thalassophryne amazonica. The sequence goes on along the minus strand of NC_047119.1, from coordinate 75,807,671 downwards.
GGCTTTATTAACCACTGATTCTCTTTAACCTGGCTTTAATAACCGTTGATCCTCTTTAACCTGGATTTATTAACGTTGATCCTCTTTAACCTGGCTTTAATAACCGTTGATCCTCTTTAACCTGGCTTTATTAACGTTGATCCTCTTTAACCTGGCTTTATTAACCGTTGATCCGCTTTAACCTGGCTTTAATAACCGTTGATCCGCTTTAACCTGGCTTTAATTACCATTGATCCTCTTTAACCTGGCTTTATTAACCGTTGATCCTGTTTAACCTAGCTTTAATAACCGTTGATCCTGTTTAACCTGGCTTTATTAACCGTTGATCCTGTTTAACCTGGCTTTAATAACCGTTGATCCTCTTTAACCTGGCTTTATTAACCGCTGATCCTGTTTAACCTGGCTTTATTAACCGTTGATCCTCTTTAACCTGGCTTTATTAACCGTTGATCCTGTTTAACCTGGCTTTAATAACCATTGATCCTCTTTAACCTCGCTTTAATAACCGTTGATCCTGTTTAACCTGGCTTTATTAACCGTTGATCCTCTTTAACCTGGCTTTATTAACCGCTGATCCTCTTTAACCTGGCTTTAATAACGTTGATCCTGTTTAACCTGGCTTTATTAACCGTTGATCCTCTTTATCCTGGCTTTATTAACCGTTGATCTTGTTTAACCTGGCTTTAATAACCGCTGATCCTCTTTAACCTGGTTTTTTTAACCGTTGTTCCTCTTTAACCTGGCTTTATTAACCGCTGATCCTCTTTAACCTGGCTTTAATAACCGTTGATCCTCTTTAACCTGGCTTTAATTACCATTGATCCTCTTTAACCTGGCTTTAATAACCGTTGATCCTCTTTAACCTGGCTTTAATTACCATTGATCCTCTTTAACCTGGCTTTATTAACCGCTGATCCTGTTTAACCTGGCTTTAACAACTGTTGATCCTGTTTAACCTAGCTTTAATAACAGTTGATCCTGTTTAACCTGGCTTTATTAACCGTTGATCCTGTTTAACCTGGCTTTAATAACCATTGATCCTCTTTAACCTGGCTTTATTAACCGCTGATCCTGTTTAACCTGGCTTTATTAACCGTTGATCCTCTTTAACCTGGCTTTATTAACCGTTGATCCTCTTTAACCTGGCTTTAATAACCGTTGATCCTCTTTAATCTGGCTTTAATAACCGCTGATCCTCTTTAACCTGGCTTTAATAACCATTGATCCTCTTTAACCTGGCTTTAATAACCGCTGATCCTGTTTAACCTGGCTTTATTAACGTTGATCCTGTTTAACCTGGCTTTATTAACCGTTGATCCTCTTTATCCTGGCTTTAATAACCGTTGATCCTCTTTAACCTGGCTTTATTAACCGTTGATCCTCTTTAACCTGGCTTTATTAACCATTCATCCTCTTTAACCTGGCTTTATTAACCGTTGATCATCTTTAACGTGGCTTTATTAACCGTTGCTCCTCTTTAACCTGGCTTTATTAACCGCTGATCCTCTTTAACCTGGCTTTAATAACCGTTGATCCTCTTTAACCTGGCTTTATTAACCACTGATTCTCTTTAACCTGGCTTTAATAACCGTTGATCCTCTTTAACCTGGATTTATTAACGTTGATCCTCTTGAACCTGGCTTTAATAACCGTTGATCCTCTTTAACCTGGCTTTATTAATGTTGATCCTCTTTAACCTGGCTTTTCTAACCGTTGATCCGCTTTAACCTGGCTTTAATAACCGTTGATCCGCTTTAACCTGGCTTTATTAACCGTTGATCCGCTTTAACCTGGCTTTATTAACCGTTGATCCTCTTTAACCTGGCTTTATTAACCGTTGATCCTGTTTAACCTGGCTTTAATAACCATTGATCCTCTTTAACCTCGCTTTAATAACCGTTGATCCTGTTTAACCTGGCTTTAATAACCGTTGATCCTGTTTAACCTGGCTTTAATAACCGTTGATCCTCTTTAACCTGGCTTTATTAACCGCTGATCCTCTTTAACCTGGCTTTAATAACCATTGATCCTCTTTAACCTGGCTTTAATAACCGTTGATCCTCTTTAACCTGGCTTTATTAACCGCTGATCCTCTTTAACCTGGCTTTAATAACCATTGATCCTCTTTAACCTGGCTTTATTAACCGTTGATCCTCTTTAACCTGGCTTTAATAACCGTTGATCCTCTTTAACCTGGCTTTAATTACCATTGATCCTCTTTAACCTGGCTTTAATAACCGTTGATCCTCTTTAACCTGGCTTTAATTACCATTGATCCTCTTTAACCTGGCTTTATTAACCGCTGATCCTGTTTAACCTGGCTTTAACAACTGTTGATCCTGTTTAACCTAGCTTTAATAACCGTTGATCCTGTTTAACCTGGCTTTATTAACCGTTGATCCTGTTTAACCTGGCTTTAATAACCATTGATCCTCTTTAACCTGGCTTTATTAACCGCTGATCCTGTTTAACCTGGCTTTATTAACCGTTGATCCTCTTTAACCTGGCTTTATTAACCGTTGATCCTCTTTAACCTGGCTTTAATAACCGTTGATCCTCTTTAATCTGGCTTTAATAATCGCTGATCCTCTTTAACCTGGCTTTAATAACCGCTGATCCTCTTTAACCTGGCTTTAATAACCATTGATCCTCTTTAACCTGGCTTTATTAACCGCTGATCCTGTTTAACCTGGCTTTATTAACCGTTGATCCTCTTTAACCTGGCTTTATTAACCGTTGATCCTCTTTAACCTGGCTTTATTAACCATTCATCCTCTTTAACCTGGCTTTATTAACCGTTGATCATCTTTAATGTGGCTTTATTAACCGTTGTTCCTCTTTAACCTGGCTTTATTAACCGCTGATCCTCTTTAACCTGGCTTTAATAACCGTTTATCCTCTTTAACCTGGCTTTATTAACCACTGATTCTCTTTAACCTGGCTTTAATAACCGTTGATCCTCTTTAACCTGGATTTATTAACGTTGATCCTCTTGAACCTGGCTTTAATAACCGTTGATCCTCTTTAACCTGGCTTTATTAATGTTGATCCTCTTTAACCTGGCTTTATTAACCGTTGATCCGCTTTAACCTGGCTTTAATAACCGTTGATCCGCTTTAACCTGGCTTTATTAACCGTTGATCCTCTTTAACCTGGCTTTATTAACCGTTGATCCTGTTTAACCTGGCTTTAATAACCATTGATCCTCTTTAACCTCGCTTTAATAACCGTTGATCCTGTTTAACCTGGCTTTATTAACCGTTGATCCTGTTTAACCTGGCTTTAATAACCGTTGATCCTGTTTAACCTGGCTTTAATAACCGTTGATCCTCTTTAACCTGGCTTTTTTAACCGCTGATCCTGTTTAACCTGGCTTTAATAACCGCTGATCCTCTTTAACCTGGCTTTATTAACCGCTGATCCTCTTTAACCTGGCTTTAATAACCATTGATCCTCTATTGTCCGTTCATTTGCACCCCCTGTTGTGGGTCCATGTCTCTACACTTTCACAACACGTTGATCCTCTTTAACCTGGCTTTAATTACCGTTGATCCTCTTTAACCTGGCTTTAATAACCGTTGATCCTCTTTAACCTGGCTTTATTAACGTTGATCCTCTTTAATCTGGCTTTATTAACCGTTGATCCTCTTTAACCTGTCTTTAATAACCGTTGATCCTCTTTAACCTGGCTTTAATAACCGTTGATCCTCTTTAACCTGGCTTTAATAACCGTTGATCCTCTTTAATCTGGCTTTAATAACCGTTGATCCTCTTTAACCTGGCTTTAATAATGTTGATCCTCTTTAACCTGGCTTTAATAACCGTTGATCCTCTTTAACCTGGCTTTAGTAATCGTTGATCCTCTTTAACCTAGCTTTAATAACCGTTGATCCTCTTTAACCTGGCTTTAATAACCGTTGATCCTCTTTAACCTGGCTTTATTAACCGTTGATCCTCTTTAACGTGGCTTTATTAACCTTTCATCCTCTTTAACGTGGCTTTATTAACCGTTGATCATCTTTAACGTGGCTTTAATAACCACTGATCCTGTTTAACCTGGCTTTAATAACGTTGATCCTCTTTAATCTGGCTTTATTAACCGTTGATCCTCTTTAACCTGTCTTTAATAACCGTTGATCCTCTTTAACCTATCTTTAATAACCGTTTATCCTCTTTAATCTGGCTTTAATAACCGCTGATCCTCTTTAACCTATCTTTAATAACCATTGATCCTCTTTAACCTATCTTTAATAACCGTTGATCCTCTTTAACCTGGCTTTAATAACCGCTGATCCTCTTTAACCTAGATTTAATAACCGTTGATCCTCTTTAACCTGGCTTTAATAACCGTTGATCCTGTTTAACCTAGCTTTAATAACCGTTGATCCTCTTTAACCTGGCTTTAATAACCGTTGATCCTGTTTAACCTAGCTTTAATAACCGTTGATCCTCTTTAACCTATCTTTAATAACCGTTGATCCTCTTTAACCTATCTTTAATAACCGTTTATTGTCTTTAACCTGGCTTTAATAACCGCTGATCCTCTTTAACCTAGCTTTAATAACCATTGATCCTCTTTAATCTGGCTTTAATAACCGTTGATCCTCTTTAACCTGGCTTTAATAACCGTTGATCCTGTTTAACCTAGCTTTAATAACCGTTGATCCTCTTTAACCTGGCTTTAATAACTGTTGATCCTCTTTAACCTGGCTTTAATAACCGTTGATCCTCTTTAACCTGGCTTTAATAACCATTGATCCTCTTGAACCTGGCTTTAATAACCGTTGATCCTCTTTAACCTGGCTTTATTAATGTTGATCCTCTTTAACCTGGCTTTATTAACCGTTGATCCGCTTTAACCTGGCTTTAATAACCGTTGATCCGCTTTAACCTGGCTTTATTAACCGTTGATCCTCTTTAACCTGGCTTTATTAACCGTTGATCCTGTTTAACCTGGCTTTAATAACCATTGATCCTCTTTAACCTCGCTTTAATAACCGTTGATCCTGTTTAACCTGGCTTTATTAACCGTTGATCCTGTTTAACCTGGCTTTAATAACCGTTGATCCTGTTTAACCTGGCTTTAATAACCGTTGATCCTCTTTAACCTGGCTTTTTTAACCGCTGATCCTGTTTAACCTGGCTTTAATAACCGCTGATCCTCTTTAACCTGGCTTTATTAACCGCTGATCCTCTTTAACCTGGCTTTAATAACCATTGATCCTCTTTAACCTGGCTTTAATAACCGTTGATCCTCTATTGTCCGTTCATTTGCACCCCCTGTTGTGGGTCCGTGTCTCTACACTTTCACAACACGTTGATCCTCTTTAACCTGGCTTTAATTACCGTTGATCCTCTTTAACCTGGCTTTAATAACCGTTGATCCTCTTTAACCTGGCTTTAAAAACCGTTGATCCTCTTTAACCTGGCTTTATTAACGTTGATCCTCTTTAACCTGGCTTTATTAACGTTGATCCTCTTTAATCTGGCTTTATTAACCGTTGATCCTCTTTAACCTGTCTTTAATAACCGTTGATCCTCTTTAACCTAGCTTTAATAACCGTTGATCCTCTTTAACCTGGCTTTAATAACCGTTGATCCTCTTTAACCTGGCTTTAATAACCGTTGATCCTCTTTAATCTGGCTTTAATAACCGTTGATCCTCTTTAACCTGGCTTTAATAATGTTGATCCTCTTTAACCTGGCTTTAATAACCGTTGATCCTCTTTAACCTGGCTTTAGTAATCGTTGATCCTCTTTAACCTAGCTTTAATAACCGTTGATCCTCTTTAACCTGGCTTTAATAACCGTTGATCCTCTTTAACCTGGCTTTATTAACCGTTGATCCTCTTTAACGTGGCTTTATTAACCTTTCATCCTCTTTAACGTGGCTTTATTAACCGTTGATCATCTTTAACGTGGCTTTAATAACCACTGATCCTGTTTAACCTGGCTTTAATAACGTTGATCCTCTTTAATCTGGCTTTATTAACCGTTGATCCTCTTTAACCTGTCTTTAATAACCGTTGATCCTCTTTAACCTATCTTTAATAACCGTTTATCCTCTTTAATCTGGCTTTAATAACCGCTGATCCTCTTTAACCTATCTTTAATAACCATTGATCCTCTTTAACCTGGCTTTAATAACCATTGATCCTCTTTAACCTATCTTTAATAACCGTTGATCCTCTTTAACCTGGCTTTAATAACCGCTGATCCTCTTTAACCTAGCTTTAATAACCGTTGATCCTCTTTAACCTGGCTTTAATAACCGTTGATCCTGTTTAACCTAGCTTTAATAACCGTTGATCCTCTTTAACCTGGCTTTAATAACCGTTGATCCTGTTTAACCTAGCTTTAATAACCGTTGATCCTCTTTAACCTATCTTTAATAACCGTTGATCCTCTTTAACCTATCTTTAATAACCGTTTATTGTCTTTAACCTGGCTTTAATAACCGCTGATCCTCTTTAACCTAGCTTTAATAACCATTGATCCTCTTTAATCTGGCTTTAATAACCGTTGATCCTCTTTAACCTGGCTTTAATAACCGTTGATCCTGTTTAACCTAGCTTTAATAACCGTTGATCCTCTTTAACCTGGCTTTAATAACTGTTGATCCTCTTTAACCTGGCTTTAATAACCGTTGATCCTCTTTAACCTGGCTTTAATAACCATTGATCCTCTTTAACCTGGCTTTAATAACCGTTGATCCTCTTTAACCTGGCTTTAATAACTGTTGATCCTGTTTAACCTAGCTTTAATAACCGTTGATCCTCTTTAACCTGGCTTTAATAACCGTTGATCCTCAGTTAATCTGCAGACTAGACGTTAATTAGCTGCTAACGGACTCTGCTGAGGTCCCGGTGGAGCGATTAGCCGTTCTTTACGTTGATTCTCGTGTGTGTAACCGTTAATCCGTCGGGATCCAGAGCCGTTAAATGAACCGTTAAGAACGGCCGCTTCGTAAACTTCTTGCATTCAAAGCAAAACATCTCAGCGATAAAGTGAAGAAAATCACGAACCTTTGACGGGACGTTCGACGGTGGACATTTTGTGGAAGGTTTTGGTCGACATCCTCTTTTTGTGGTCGGACTTTCAAGTCCGGATTCCGAACTGAACTTGACTCGGTCCGTCCGGTTAGCTCCTTTGGGTGCCTGACTGTGTACCCTGATCCGGATCCTACGGGCCGCTGACACACCGGCAGCAGAGACAAAGCCTGCGTCAGATCATTGCTCCACTTCGTTCTTTTATCGCTGCTTTTTGGTCCAAAACCGCGGTCGAATTACCTTTACCGAAAACGGATTTCCTACAACATGGTTCACCGCGGGGAATTCTGGGTAATGTAGTTCACCATTCGCGCCGCGACCCCATCATTTGCAAAATCAGTCAAATCATAAATACCAATAATTTTATTGGGCAGCCAACATAAGATACGATTTCTGTGTATTGCCTCCTACAGTTCAAAGTTTAATTTGGTAAAATGAATTTTGGAACGCGTTTTACACAATCTGTTGCTGTACCCTGTTTGTTTGGTTGTTGGTTTGTTTGCATGGTTGGTTGGTTGGTTGGTTGTGTGGATGTTTGTTTGTTTGCATAGTTGGTTGGTTGGTTTTGTTGGCTGTTTGGTTGTTTGTTTGTTTGTTTGTTTGTTTGTTTGTTGGTTTGGTTGGTTGGTTGGTTGGTTGGTTGGTTGGTTGGTTGGTTGGTTGGTTGGCTGTTTGGTTGTTTGTTTGTGTGGTTGGTTGCTTGGTTGATTGTTTGTGTGGTTGTTTGTTCCCCACTCGACGACACACCAGCCGAGGATCAAACTCTGGTTATTGGCGACTCTGTTTTGAGAAATGTGAAGTTAGCGACACCAGCAACCATAGTCAATTGTCTTCCGGGGGCCAGAGCAGGCGACATTGAAGGAAATTTGAAACTGCTGGCTAAGGCTAAGCGTAAATTTGGTAAGATTGTAATTCACGTCGGCAGTAATGACACCCGGTTACGCCAATCGGAGGTCACTAAAATTAACATTAAATCGGTGTGTAACTTTGCAAAAACAATGTCGGACTCTGTAGTTTTCTCTGGGCCCCTCCCCAATCAGACCGGGAGTGACATGTTTAGCCGCATGTTCTCCTTGAATTGCTGGCTGTCTGAGTGGTGTCCAAAAAATGAGGTGGGCTTCATAGATAATTGGCAAAGCTTCTGGGGAAAACCTGGTCTTGTTAGGAGGGACGGCATCCATCCCACTTTGGATGGAGCAGCTCTCATTTCTAGAAATCTGGCCAATTTTCTTAAATCCTCCAAACCGTGACTATCCAGGGTTGGGACCAGGAAGCAGAGTTGTAGTCTTACACACCTCTCTGCAGCTTCTCTCCCCCTGCCATCCCCTCATTACCCCATCCCCGTAGAGACGGTGCCTGCTCCCAGACTACCAATAACCAGCAAAAATCTATTTAAGCATAAAAATTCAAAAAGAAAAAATAATATAGCACCTTCAACTGCACCACAGACTAAAACAGTTAAATGTGGTCTATTAAACATTAGGTCTCTCTCTTCTAAGTCCCTGTTAGTAAATTATATAATAATTGATCAACATATTGATTTATTCTGCCATACAGAAACCTGGTTACAGCAGGATGAATATGTTAGTTTAAATGAGTCAACACCCCCGAGTCACACTAACTGTCAGAATGCTCGTAGCACGGGCCGGGGCGGAGGATTAGCAGCAATCTTCCATTCCAGCTTATTAATTAATCAAAAACCCAGACAGAGCTTTAATTCATTTGAAAGCTTGTCTCTTAGTCTTGTCCATCCAAATTGGAAGTCCCAAAAACCAGTTTTATTTGTTATTATCTATCGTCTACCTGGTCGTTACTGTGAGTTTCTCTGTGAATTTTCAGACCTTTTGTCTGACTTAGTGCTTAGCTCAGATAAGATAATTATAGTGGGCGATTTTAACATCCACACAGATGCTGAGAATGACAGCCTCAACACTGCATTTAATCTATTATTAGACTCTATTGGCTTTGCTCAAAAAGTAAATGAGTCCACCCACCACTTTAATCATATCTTAGATCTTGTTCTGACTTATGGTATGGAAATAGAAGACTTAACAGTATTCCCTGAAAACTCCCTTCTGTCTGATCATTTCTTAATAACATTTACATTTACTCTGATGGACTACCCAGCAGTGGGGAATAAGTTTCATTACACTAGAAGTCTTTCAGAAAGCGCTGTAACTAGGTTTAAGGATATGATTCCTTCTTTATGTTCTCTAATGCCATATACCAACACAGTGCAGAGTAGCTACCTAAACTCTGTAAGGGAGATAGAGTATCTCGTCAATAGTTTTACATCCTCATTGAAGACAACTTTGGATGCTGTAGCTCCTCTGAGAAAGAGAGCTTTAAATCAGAAGTGTCTGACTCCTTGGTATAACTCACAAACTCGTAGCTTAAAGCAGATAGCCCGTAAGTTGGAGAGGAAATGGCGTCTCACTAATTTAGAAGATCTTCACTTAGCCTAGAAAAAGAGTCTGTTGCTCTATAAAAAAAAGCCCTCCGTAAAGCTAGGACATCTTTCTACTCATCACTAATTGAAGAAAATAAGAACAACCCCAGGTTTCTTTTCAGCACTGTAGCCAGGCTGACAAAGAGTCAGAGCTCTATTGAGCTGAGTATTCCATTAACTTTAACTAGTAATGACTTCATGACTTTCTTTGCTAACAAAATTTTAACTATTAGAGAAAAAATTACTCATAACCATCCCAAAGATGTATCGTTATCTTTGGCTGCTTTCAGTGATGCCGGTATTTGGTTAGACTCTTTCTCTCCGATTGTTCTGTCTGAGTTATTTTCATTAGTTACTTCATCCAAACCATCAACATGTTTATTAGACCCCATTCCTACCAGGCTGCTCAAGGAAGCCCTACCATTATTTAATGCTTCGATCTTAAATATGATCAATCTATCTTTGTTAGTTGGCTATGTACCACAGGCTTTTAAGGTGGCAGTAATTAAACCATTACTTAAAAAGCCATCACTTGACCCAGCTATCTTAGCTAATTATAGGCCAATCTCCAACCTTCCTTTTCTCTCAAAAATTCTTGAAAGGGTAGTTGTAAAACAGCTAACTGATCATCTGCAGGGGAATGGTCTATTTGAAGAGTTTCAGTCAGGTTTTAGAATTCATCATAGTACAGAAACAGCATTAGTGAAGGTTACAAATGATCTTCTTATGGCCTCGGACAGTGGACTCATCTCTGTGCTTGTTCTGTTAGACCTCAGTGCTGCTTTTGATACTGTTGACCATAAAATTTTATTACAGAGATTAGAGCATGCCATAGGTATTAAAGGCACTGCGCTGCGGTGGTTTGAATCATATTTGTCTAATAGATTACAATTTGTTCATGTAAATGGGGAATCTTCTTCACAGACTAAAGTTAATTATGGAGTTCCACAAGGTTCTGTGCTAGGACCAATTTTATTCACTTTACACATGCTTCCCTTAGGCAGTATTATTAGACAGTATTGCTTAAATTTTCATTGTTACGCAGATGATACCCAGCTTTATCTATCCATGAAGCCAGAGGACACACACCAATTAGCTAAACTGCAGGATTGTCTTACAGACATAAAGACATGGATGACCTCTAATTTCCTGCTTTTAAACTCAGATAAAACTGAAGTTATTGTACTTGGCCCCACAAATCTTAGAAACATGGTGTCTAACCAGATCCTTACTCTGGATGGCATTACCCTGACCTCTAGTAATACTGTGAGAAATCTTGGAGTCATTTTTGATCAGGATATGTCATTCAAAGCGCATATTAAACAAATATGTAGGACTGCTTTTTTGCATTTACGCAATATCTCTAAAATCAGAAAGGTCTTGTCTCAGAGTGATGCTGAAAAACTAATTCATGCATTTATTTCCTCTAGGCTGGACTATTGTAATTCATTATTATCAGGTTGTCCTAAAAGTTCCCTAAAAAGCCTTCAGTTAATTCAAAATGCTGCAGCTAGAGTACTGACGGGGACTAGAAGGAGAGAGCATATCTCACCCATATTGGCCTCTCTTCATTGGCTTCCTGTTAATTCTAGAATAGAATTTAAAATTCTTCTTCTTACTTATAAGGTTTTGAATAATCAGGTCCCATCTTATCTTAGGGACCTCGTAGTACCATATCACCCCAATAGAGCGCTTCGCTCTCAGACTGCAGGCTTACTTGTAGTTCCTAGGGTTTGTAAGAGTAGAATGGGAGGCAGAGCCTTCAGCTTTCAGGCTCCTCTCCTGTGGAACCAGCTCCCAATTCAGATCAGGGAGACAGACACCCTCTCTACTTTTAAGATTAGGCTTAAAACTTTCCTTTTTGCTAAAGCTTATAGTTAGGGTTGGATCAGGTGACCCTGAACCATCCCTTAGTTATGCTGCTATAGACGTAGACTGCTGGGGGGTTCCCATGATGCACTGTTTCTTTCTCTTTTTGCTCTGTATGCACCACTCTGCATTTAATCATTAGTGATCGATCTCTGCTCCCCTCCACAGCATGTCTTTTTCCTGGTTCTCTCCCTCAGCCCCAACCAGTCCCAGCAGAAGACTGCCCCTCCCTGAGCCTGGTTCTGCTGGAGGTTTCTTCCTGTTAAAAGGGAGTTTTTCCTTCCCACTGTAGCCAAGTGCTTGCTCACAGGGGGTCATTTTGACCGTTGGGGTTTTACATAATTATTGTATGGCCTTGCCTTACAATATAAAGCACCTTGGGGCAACTGTTTGTTGTGATTTGGCACTATATAAAAAAATTGATTGATTGATTGATTTGTTGGTTGGTTGGTTGTGTGGATGTTTGTTTGCATGGTTGGTTGGTTGGTTTGTTGGCTGTTTGTTGTGTGGGTGGTTGCTTGGTTGATTGTTTGTGTGGTTGTTTGTTGGTTGGTTGGTTGTGTGGATGTTTGTTTGCATGGTTGGTTGGTTGGTTTGTTGGCTGTTTGTTGTGTGGTTGGTTGCTTGGTTGATTGTGTGGTTGTTTGTTGGTTGATTGGTTGTGTGGATGTTTGTTTGCATGGTTGTTGGTTGGTTTGTTGGCTGTTTGTTGTGTGGCTGGTTGCTTGGTTGATTGTTTGTGTAGTTGTTTGTTGGTTGGTTGTGTGGATGTTTGTTTGTTTGCATGGTTGGTTGGTTGGTTTGTTGGCTATTTGTTGTGTGGTTGGTTGCTTGGTTGATTGTTTGTGTGGTTGTTTATTGGTTGGTTGGTTGTGTGGATGTTTGTTTGCATGGTTGGTTGGTTGGTTTGTTGGCTGTTTGTTGTGTGGCTGGTTGCTTGGTTGATTGTTTGTGTGGTTGTTTGTTTGTTGGTTGGTTGTGTGGATGAGCGGTACAACCGCTTTAAAGATGTCCGTACAACGGTGGAGAGCGAGCCACGCTCCGATTGGCATCAACACGCTGAAATGACTGGATCATTTCCAAAGTGAACGCTGTGGTGATGTGGAACCGTCGTGTGATTTTCCGAGAAATTGTGGAAGAGGTGGACATCAGCACTTTTTCGGCACATTCCACTGTGACAGAAGATTGGGCCATGAAAAGAGTTGCAGCTGTAGCGGCTGCACTCTGCGTTGTGTTGTTATGACTCCGCCCATTCGCTCCCCTCGGGACGCAAACTCATGAGCTCCGGCATGGGAGTCGGGGACTCTAACCAGAAGGCTAAAACCCAGGGCTCTGGCCTTGTGACCAGAGAATCCTTTTGAGCTGTTGGGAGTGAGGTTTACTAACTACATCTGCACAGCAACACCTGCTGGCCACTGTTACACAGCGAAATTCATCGGCACGACGCTGATGGCGCAGCAACAGCGCCTCCGTGATGAAGCCTCAGAGGACATGTTGTGACAGGTCCAGCTCTTCCACAATTTCTCGGATAGTCACACGACTGAAAAGCCAACGAAAGCCGCCTGAATATTCTGAATGGTTTCCACCTGGCTGTCGTCCAGTTTCTGGCAAAATTTGATGCAGTCGCGCTCTCCAGTCGTTCCACCATTTCCTTGCAGAGAGAAAACGCCGAGAGATTCCACCCATCCTCACACAAAGGCTGATTACAAGCAAATGATGCAATCGACAGGCGTGAAAAAACTCACGCATGCGCACGAAGGTTCAAGGCTGGGTCATGCAAGCACACGTGATTCAAATCCATCAGGTTTTTGAAAAAAAATAAAAAGGTCTGATACTTTTCTAACAGACCTCGTACATGTCGTTCCTAATTTTTGTACATCTCACAGAAAACAAATGGTTGACTTCTGACGATAACTTTGTGCTCCAGGCCAAAAGAGATGGAAAACAGCACATGTTCACAAACTTTAAACTTTTTAGACTGCACAGTGTGGTATACTGATCTTATTTCACAACAAGAAGGTTAAGGTTCAGGTCCATCAACATGCAGATCCTTTCCGTCTGTATTTCCTCCCACCATCAAAAAAACAAAAGAAAAGCGCTGTGGTTGGATACAGGCCTCGTCCACACTGCAAAATGTTTTGGGCTTTTCTTTTTTCTTTTGTCTATGTTACCAGCCCCAGACCTTGGAGGCCACAGGCAGACGCATTGAATTCCAACTTGCTCATTCAAAGACAGAGATTATTTGTGGGTGCTGAGCAACATCTCCTCTGCAACCCTCTCAAAACCTTTATTTTGACATTGTAACATTTGTACTTCCAAGATGTCACCTTGTGTGGCATCTCTGTCCTGCAAAACCTCTGCTTGTATGCGGATTTCCATCAAAATTTGTTTAAATGTTCAGTTTATTTCATCATATAAAACCGCTAACTTAACAATTTATATATATATATATATATACACATATAAAATGAGTAATTTAGATAGCAGCTAACGCTACAAACACAGCTTACCCGTTTATCTCACTTGCATCCACTGTGGCCTCTTCAACGGAGTGTTGTAGTCAATCATTTCTCTGGATAAAGATCCAGTGGTGTGGGTTTTTTCTCCATAAAATGAAGAGAACAGAGATAGGTTTTTGAACATGGCGGTGTCTTGTCGGGAGAAGCAGACAGGTGGAGAGTCTGCGACTGCTCCTGTGAGAACAAGGCTGAGGCCTGAGATTTACACTGTGGCTGACGGAAAGTTAATTGTTGAGGATGAGTCTTTGAACTTTATAGTCATCAAAACGAAGACGATGGCCCAGGATGAGCTTGTGTTGTTGCCACAAGCCACTTCTCATCCGAGTGGATATCATGCTCAAGAAAGGTTCTGTTTGAACTCTGCCCGGGATCTACACAGCGCTTCATTCAACACCGAGGCGAACAGAAAGATGCAAATAATGTCAAAAGCTGCCTTGGACTATTAAATGAGCTTGGAGATAAAATCCCTCAGTTTGTGTCTCATCATCTGGATGATCTGCCTCCTGTGTCCTTTAATAGTACTGATGTTTCATGCTTACTTGCAAAAATTTAAAAACTGAGTACAGACGTGGCTGCGATGAAGCAGGGAATGAGCGGATGTGCGAGGTTGAGGAACGGGGCCTGGGCAGGAGTAGCATGTCTACACATGCTCCAGAACAGGGCGAAGATGAAAGTTGTGCATACTCCCGGGGAACAGCACAGCAAGAGCGCAACCAGGCCGACTGGTGACGAGTCCCATGGGGATGAAGAAAGTGCAGCGGCGGATGAGAGGGTCAGCACAGCAGCTACACCACCAACATGGAGCTTCGTGGCTAAGCGGGGAAGCCGCCGGCTCCTGGCAGCTGCATCACCAGAGAGATCCAAGCCCAAGATGGACAGGACATCTCAGTGGGAGAAGCGGTTTTGTCAGTACCGGCACTGGCAGCAGCATTCAGACTATAAAGACGAAGCTGGTGAGTGTTTTCACCACAAGGTTTACGCCTGAGCTGGATGCAGACACTTTGGGAAACTATCTGCAAGATAAGCATGGTTGTAAAGTAACTTGCCTGAAAACAGACACTGTACAGTGCCGCTACAGTTCATTCAAAATAACTGCGGAGTGCAATGATGTGAAGGAAATATACTGCCCAGAACTGTGGCCAGAAGGTGCTTTTGTGCGCCGCTTTTATGAGGTTCGCAAACGCAGAGCCACTGTGAATGTGCTTGGGGATGTGACTAAATAAATGAAACAAGACAGTTTTTAACGAGGGTTGTGTCTTATAACGTGGCCTGCATATGGGACAAAGCGCAACCGATAGGGTGCGACGCCTCATTGTTGATAAACTTTTAGAAGATACGACATTCTATGTGTACAAGAAACTTTCCTTCCTAAACAGAAACTTGACAAAATGAACTCTGTTAGTAGTAACTTCCTTGGGGCAGGAGAGTCGACAACAGATCTGATCTTGGGAATAGTGCGCGGCAGAATATCTGGTGGTGTGGCCATAACATAAAACGCTTGATCCAGTAGTCACTGTGATTAGGTCGGGGGTCGATTGGTGCATTGCTATCAAAGTTACCCATAATAATAATGTTTTCATACTTTTGAATATATACACACCGTATGAATGTTGTAGTCATGACGATGTCTATTTACAAAGACTGGCTTTTATTGGCTCATTTATTGAGGAATGTGAATATACATGCATATACTATGTAATGGGGGATTTTAATGCAGACATTTCTGATGTAAAGTCTCTATTTGGCCAATATTTGATTTGGTTTTGTCAAGATAAGTTGATTCGATCTAGTAAGATTTTATTGCCAACTGACAGCTACACTTTTGTTAGCGAGGCCTGGACTACAACACCATGGCTGGACCACTGCACGTGTACTGCAGATGCTCGTGAAAGTATAGAGAATGTTGAGATCATGTATGGGATGGCAGCTCCAGACCACATGCCTGTATCTATCTTGCTAAATGTAGAGACTTTACCTGAGCTGACCTCTAAAGATGTTCATTCTAATAATGAAGGTGTTGACTGGGAAAGACTGACAGAAATTGACATATTGACGTCTTATTGATTGACTGAAAAACATCGAGGGGACGTTCCAATCCCATTTGATGCTTTACTGTGTGATAATGTTAACTGTGATAACCCTGAGCACAAAAATGATTTATGTATAATGTATAATGATGTAGTGTCCAGACTAAAGGAGGCTCATAAACCAGTGTGTAACAGAAAAAAAATAAATAACAGCATGTTAGACCGGGATGGAATGAACATGAAAATTCAGTAAGGTATATCTTATATATTATATTCCAATTCTAAGGTGGAACTATGCCAGTATACAAAGGTATATCTAAATATCTAAAAAGGAAGAGTAAAATAGAGTAGAAAAGAGTAGAGTAGAGCCACTTAGGTGCCTGGTCTTGAGAACCAGGGATGGTAGATTGAAAAGCTTTTTTATCCCATGGGAACTCTACCTACCCACCTAAGCAGCTCAAGAAAAAGGTATATATAATATAATAAGTAATAAGACATAAGAAGGATAAGACATCACAGGAGAAGATTGTTATCAAACACGAAGGAACCAACTATTTTGTAAGCTACAATGAACGTTGCTAAGGCTGGATAGATAAGCTAACGTTAGCTGTTAGGTATAACTAATTATACCCCACTCCTCCAATATTTGCTTAAATATATTATTAAAAGGGGGGAACAAGAAAAAGTAAAGCGTGTAGAAATGTATATGGAGACATAAGTACATATATTTGCAGAAAAGAGAAAAATGGTGGGCGTTTTAATCACCAAACCTGCAGCTGCCAGCGTTACACATCTTGCTGTTTCTTTTTCTTATGCTATATTTTTAACACAGTATTCAGTAGCTTCGCACTCGTGCGGGAACACATGTAATTACAGCTGATCAATCAATCAATCAATCAATTTTTTTTATATAGCGCCAAATCACAACAAACAGTTGCCCCAAGGCGCTTTATATTGTAAGGCAAGGCCATACAATAATTACGTAAAACCCCAACGGTCAAAACGACCCCCTGTGAGCAAGCACTTGGCTACAGTGGGAAAGAAAAACTCCCTTTTAACAGGAAGAAACCTCCAGCAGAACCAGGCTCAGGGAGGGGGCAGTCTTCTGCTGGGACTGGTTGGGGCTGAGGGAGAGAACCAGGAAAAAGACATGCTGTGGAAGAGAGCAGAGATCAATCACTAATGATTAAATGCAGAGTGGTGCATACAGAGCAAAAAGAGAAAGAAACAGTGCATCATGGGAACCCCCCAGCAGTCTACGTCTATAGCAGCATAACTAAGGGATGGTTCAGGGTCACCTGATCCAGCCCTAACTATAAGCTTTAGCAAAAAGGAAAGTTTTAAGCCTAATCTTAAAAGTAGAGAGGGTGTCTGTCTCCCTGATCTGAATTGGGAGCTGGTTCCACAGGAGAGGAGCCTGAAAGCTGAAGGCTCTGCCTCCCATTCTACTCTTACAAACCCTAGGAACTACAAGTAAGCCTGCAGTCTGAGAGCGAAGCGCTCTATTGGGGTGATATGGTACTACGAGGTCCCTAAGATAAGATGGGACCTGATTATTCAAAACCTTATAAGTAATCAATCAATCAATCAATTTTTTTTTTATATAGCGCCAAATCACAACAAACAGTTGCCCCAAGGCGCTTTATATTGTAAGGCAAGGCCATACAATAATGATGTAAAACCCCAACGGTCAAAACGACCCCCTGTGAGCAAGCACTTGGCTACAGTGGGAAGGAAAAACTCCCTTTTAACAGGAAGAAACCTCCAGCAGAACCAGGCTCAGGGAGGGGCAGTCTTCTGCTGGGACTGGTTGGGGCTGAGGGAGAGAACCAGGAAAAAGACATGCTGTGGAGGGGAGCAGAGATCGATCACTAATGATTAAATGCAGAGTGGTGCATACAGAGCAAAAAGAGAAAGAAACAGTGCATCATGGGAACCCCCCAGCAGTCTACGTCTATAGCAGCATAACTAAGGGATGGTTCAGGGTCACCTGATCCAGCCCTAACTATAAGCTGTAGCAAAAAGGAAAGTTTTAAGCCTAATCTTAAAAGTAGAGAGGGTGTCTGTCTCCCTGATCTGAATTGGGAGCTGGTTCCAGTAAGAAGAAGAATTTTAAATTCTATTCTAGAATTAACAGGAAGCCTATGAAGAGAGGCCAATATGGGTGAGATATGCTCTCTCCTTCTAGTCCCCGTCAGTACTCTAGCTGCAGCATTTTGAATTAACTGAAGGCTTTTCAGGGAACTTTTAAGACAACCTGATAATAATGAATTACAATAGTCCAGCCTAGAGGAAATAAATGCATGAATTAGTTTTTCAGCATCACTCTGAGACAAGACCTTTCTGATTTTAGAGATAATCTGATCATCCCAGTAACCACTTAAAGTGTTAAACATTAAGATAGCATATATATATATATATATATATATATATATATATATATATATATATATATATATATACACACACACACACACAGTGGTGGGCACAGATGACCAAAAAATTTACTTCGATAACAGATAATCAGATAACTGAAAAGTTATCTTCGATTAAGATAAAACAATAAACCACCCAAAAATGTATCAGAAATGACAGAAAACAGATCAATTCCAATATTGTCTCTGGTACATTTAAACAAATTTAAGTTTTAATGCCACAATAACTTCTAGTAATATTAAAAGTAACAACAAACCCAAACAATGAGACCACACTTTCGTCTTTGAACATTCTGCCCCTGCTGGAAGCTTTTGTTTACTACATAGCTCCCAACACAGAAGCACCCTGAAAGCAGCCCTAAAACCAGCTCTCTACCCAATCACAACGCTCCGGTCAGGCGGAGGTCTTGGAAAATAAAGTCATGCTGACTTATGGTTTTTATTTATAAATAACATTAATACAGATAGAATAACGCCATTAATGTCAATTCTGTCATTTGTACAAAGTTAAAACATAACATATCTTGTAATGTTGAATAATGCACTAATTCTGAGGTTTAGTAATAAACACAGACAAATCGCAAAGGATTCTGGGTAAAAGTGCCTCTGCTACACACTGATTGGTTCAGTCATTCATTATGTAAACCAACACGTTAATGTGACGTCTGTCATGTGTTGGTGTTCATTTTTTTATTTGTAAAAACAGGCATTTTAAGGAGCCCTGGAAGTGTCATCGCAAAATATTTTCCATGTGGAGAGAATGTGCACACGTTTTATGATGTTGTAAAACATGCTTTACACTGTGCGAGATGATTTTTCATGCAGGAATTTTTGGACCGAGTTTCAGGTTAATCGCGCATCCTGCATCGTGTAGTGTACATGGAGTAACAAGCTTTAACATCTCACGACCACCTCCTGATCACGATCGTATGGTCAAATGAAAATCAAACATGTTATTGTGGTCGGCCGTCGTGAGGTTATCCTCCTGCTGAAAAGCTACAAGCATCCAACCGCTTGCACTGTGCCTGTGCAAACACTGCAGAGCTGTCTTGTAATGTTATTATTATTATTAATTATTTATTTATTTATTTTTGCAGTTGTTTTGTTTTGTTTTTATACTTCATTTGTTAAAAAAAACAAAACAAAACAAAAAAAACATTTGCAAAGCCAAAAAGTTGATTTGACAATCATCTGATATAACCGGGGTCAAAACAAATACAACACTGCCATCTACTGGTTCCCAGACGCTTAGTACTTAGGGCGAATACTGCCATGAACACTACTGGCTAGAAGATGGCAGTAAAGGCCTTGAAAACAAAATTCCAGATAATCCCTGTCTGCTACATTTAAAATGCGTGGAATTTAACAAACGCAAATACAATAACAACGTCTATAAACCCAGAGAATATATTCAAGAGAGTTTTAGGCACTAGAGTTTGTAAGAGTAGAATGGGAGGCAGAGCCTTCAGCTTTCAGGCTCCTCTCCTGTGGAACCAGCTCCCAATTCAGATCAGGGAGACAGACACCCTCTCTACTTTTAAGATTAGGCTTAAAACTTTCCTTTTTGCTAAAGCTTATAGTTAGGGCTGGATCAGGTGACCCTGAACCATCCCTTAGTTATGCTGCTATAGACTTAGACTGCTGGGGGGTTCCCATGATGCACTGAGTGTTTCTTTCTCTTTTTGCTCTGTATGCACCACTCTGCATTTAATCATTAGTGATCGATCTCTGCTCCCCTCCACAGCATGTCTTTTTCCTGGTTCTCTCCCTCAGCCCCAACCAGTCCCAGCAGAAGACTGCCCCTCCCTGAGCCTGGTTCTGCTGGAGGTTTCTTCCTGTTAAAAGGGAGTTTTTCCTTCCCACTGTCGCCAAGTGCTTGCTCACAGGGGGTCGTTTTGACCGTTGGGGTTTTTACGTAATTATTGTATGGCCTTGCCTTACAATATAAAGAGCCTTGGGGCAACTGTTTGTTGTGATTTGGTGCTATATAAATAAAATTGAATTGATTGATAGAGTTTAATGCTGTGGTCCGTGGAGCCTGAACAGAGTGTCTGAAATGCATTTGTCCTGTTGTGAACGTGAGATTACATCATCCTACCCATAATGCACTGCTGGGCACAGCATGTGCTCGCAAAACCTTAAAAAGTAGCACATTACTTTTAAACTAAAACATATATCTGATATTTTCACTTTATAAAACTTCAGACATGACAGTAATTTTAAATAACTTGTCCAAAATTAGTTTGGTAAAATTTGAACCATAAGTTAAAAATGTATGTCTCTGGATGACTTAGGTGATATTGCCAGCATATCGGTATGGTGTTAAAGGAAATGTTTTTTTTTTTTTTTACCACTTCTCCTTTGTCTGCAGAGGATAGAGATGCTTTTCATAGAAGCAGTTCTCTTCTGTTTGCAGAGGGTAATACTGTACATCTGTTACAAAACTTTAACAGATAGATGCTGAACAGATTTTAAATTTTAGAAATGCTTATCACTGTTAAGCTTTGTTTATCGGTCTAAAAGTTATCGGATAAAAGTTAATCGGAAGATAAATGGTCCGATAATGGTTTTAAAGTTATCTAAAAAGACAATCCGATAATGAAAACATTGTCTTTGATAATTATCTGTTATCGGATTACAGTGGTGGGAAGTGTGCCCACCACTGTATATATATATATATATATATATATATATATATATATATATATATATATATATATATATATATATATATATATATATACCTTATTATTTTTTTCAAAAACCATATAGATTTGAATCACATGTGATTGCGTCAGACAAGCTTTGACCATTGGGGTTTTTCTGTAATTATTGTATGGCCTTGCCTTACAATATAAAGTGCCTTGGGGCAACTGTTTGTTGTGATTTGGCGCTATATAAATAAAATTGATTGATTTGATTTGATTTGAATCACATGTGATTGCGTCAGACAGCTAGCCAGGCCCCTGTAGTTGGTGTGGACCAAGGTAGCTTAGCCGCCGTTAGCTGTCCCCCAGCAGATCCCGAGCAGCCGGGAAAGCAGGCCAGCTGGGTGACTGTGAGGAAGAAGCATAGTCCTAAACAGAAGCCCCCTGTACACCACCAACCCATTCACATCTCTAACTGTTTTTCCCCACTCGGCGACACACCCGCCGAGGATCAAACTCTGGTTATTGGTGACTCTGTTTTGAGAAATGGGAAATTAGCGACACCAGCAACCATAGTCAAATGTCTTCCGGGGGCCAGAGCAGGCGAAATTGAAGGAAATTTGAAACTGCTGGCTAAGGCTAAGCGTAAATTTGGTAAGATTGTAATTCATGTCGGATCGGTGTGTAACTTTGCAAAAACAATTTCGGACTCTGTAGTTTTCTCTGGGCCCCTCCCCAATCGGACCGGGAGTGACATGTTTAGCCGCATGTTCTCCTTGAATTGCTGGCTGTCTGAGTGAAATGAGGTGGGCGTCACAGATAATTGGCAAAGTTTCTGGGGAAAACCTGGTCTTGTTAGGAGAGATGGCATCCATCCCACTTTGGATGGAGCAGCTCTCATTTCTAGAAATCTGGCCAATTTTATTAAACCCTCCAAATCGTGACTATCCAGGGTTTGGACCAGGAAGCAGAGTTGTAGTCTTACACACCTCTCTGCAGCTTCTCTCCCCCTGCCATCCCCTCATTACCCCATCCCCGTAGAGACGGTGCCTGCTCCCAGACCACCAATAACCAGTAAAAATCTATTTAAGCATAAAAATTCAAAAAGAAAAAATAATATAGCACCTTCAACTGCACCACAGACTAAAACAGTTAAATGTGGTCTATTAAACATTAGGTCTCTCTCTTCTAAGTCCCTGTTAGTAAATGATATAATAATTGATCAACATATTGATTTATTCTGCCTTACAGAAACCTGGTTACAGCAGGATGAATATGTTAGTTTAAATGAGTCAACACCCCCGAGTCACACTAACTGCCAGAACGCTCGTAGCACGGGCCGAGGTGGAGGTTTAGCAGCAATCTTCCACTCCAGCTTATTAATTAATCAAAGACCCAGACAGAGCTTTAATTCATTTGAAAGCTTGACTCTTAGTCTTGTCCATCCAAATTGGAAGTCTCAAAAACCAGTTTTATTTGTTATTATCTATCGTCCACCTGGTCGTTACTGTGAGTTTCTTTGTGATTTTTCAGACCTTTTGTCTGACTTAGTGCTTAGCTCAGATCAGATAATTATAGTGGGTGATTTTAACATCCACATAGATGCTGAGAATGACAGCCTCAATACTGCATTTAATCTATTATTAGATTCAGTTGGCTTCGCTCAAAATGTAAATGAGCGCACCCACCACTTTAACCATACTTGTTCTGACATATGGCATAGAAATTGAAGACTTAAAAGTATTCCCTGAAACCCCCTTTTTGTCTGATCATTTCTGAATAACATTTACATTTACTTTAATGGACTACCCAGCAGTGGGGAATAAGTTTCATTACAGTAGAAGTCTTTCTGAAAGCGCTGTAACTAGGTTTAAGGATATGATTCCTTCTTTGTTATGTTCTTCAATGCCATATACCAACACAGTGCAGAGTAGCTACCTAAACTCTGTGAGTGAGACAGATTATCTCGTCAGTAGCTTTACATCCTCATTGAGCACAACTTTGGATGCTGTAGCTCCTCTGAAAAAGAGAGCCTTAAATCAGAAATGCTTGACTCCGTGGTATAACCCACAAACTCGCAGCTTAAAGCAGATAACCCGTAAGCTGGAGAGGAAATGGCATCTCACTAATTTAGAAGATCTTCACTTAGCCTGGAAAAAGAGTCTGTTGCTCTATAAAAAAAGCCCTCCGTAAAGCTAGGACATCTTACTACTCATCACTAATTGAAGAAAATAAGAACAACCCCAGGTTTTTTTTCAGCACTGTAGCCAGGCTGACAAAGAGTCAGAGCTCTATTGAGCCGACTATTCCTTTAACTTTAACTAGTAATGACTTCATGACTTTCTTTGCAAATAAAAATTTTAACTATCAGATAAAAAATTATTCATAACCATCCCAAAGACATATCGTTATCTTTGGCTGCTTTCAGTAATGCTGGTATTTGGTTACAAATGATCTTCTTATGGCCTCAGACAGTGGACTCATCTCTGTGCTCGTCTTCTAAGATCTCAGTGCAGCTTTTGATACTGTTGTCCATAAAATTTTATTACAGAGATTAGAGCATGCCATAGGTATTAAAGGCACTGCACCGCAGTGGTTTAAATCATATTCATCTAATATATTACAATTTGTTCATGTAAATGGGGAGTCCTCTTCATGGACTAAGGTTAATTATGGAGTTCCACAAGGTTCTGTGCTAGGACCAATTTTATTCACTTTATACATGCTTCCCTTAGGCAGTATTATTAGATGGCATTGCTTAAATTTTCATTGTTACGCAGATGATACCCAGCTTTATCTATCCATGAAGCCAGAGGACACACACCAATTAGCTAAACTGCAGGATTGTCTTATAGACATAAAGACATGGATGACCTCTAATTTCCTGCTTTTAAACTCAGATAAAACTGAAGTTATTGTACTTGGCCCCACAAATCTTAGAAACATGGTGTCTAACCAGATCCTTACTCTGGATGGCATTACCCTGACCTCTAGTAATACTGTGAGAAATCTTGGAGTCATTTTTGATCAGGATATGTCATTCAATGTGCATTTTAAGCAAATATGTAGGACTGCTTTTTTGCATTTACGCAATATCTCTAAAATTAGAAAGGTCTTGTCTCAGAGTGATGCTGAAAAACTAATTCATGCATTTATTTCCTCTAGGCTGGACTATTGTAATTCATTATTATCAGGTTGTCCTAAAAGTTCCCTGAAAAGCCTTCAGTTAATTCAAAATGCTGCAGCTAGAGTACTGACAGGGACTAGAAGGAGAGAGCATATCTCACCCATATTGGCCTCTCTTCATTGGCTTCCTGTTAATTCTAGAATAGAATTTAAAATTCTTCTTCTTACTTATAAGGTTTTGAATAATCAGGTCCCATCTTATCTTAGGGACCTCGTAGTACCATATCACCCCAATAGAGCGCTTCGCTCTCAGACTGCAGGCTTACTTGTAGTTCCTAGGGTTTGTAAGAGTAGAATGGGAGGCAGAGCCTTCAGCTTTCAGGCTCCTCTCCTGTGGAACCAGCTCCCAATTCAGATCAGGGAGACAGACACCCTCTCTACTTTTAAGATTAGGCTTAAAACTTTCCTTTTTGCTAAAGCTTATAGTTAGGGCTGGATCAGGTGACCCTGAACCATCCCTTAGTTATGCTGCTATAGACTTAGACTGCTGGGGGGTTCCCATGATGCACTGTTTCTTTCTCTTTTTGCTCTGTATGCACCACTCTGCATTTAATCATTAGTGATTGATCTCTGCTCCCCTCCACAGCATGTCTTTTTCCTGATTCTCTCCCCTCAGCCCCAACCAGTCCCAGCAGAAGACTGCCCCTCCCTGAGCCTGGTTCTGCTGGAGGTTTCTTCCTGTTAAAAGGGAGTTTCCTCCGCACGTCTGTCTCAATGTGCCGAAAAAGTGCTGATGACCACGTCTTCCGCAATTCCTGTGCTAGTCAGAGGATGTCCCGGATAAAACACAGCGTCCAGTTTGGAAATGAATGGCACATTCCACTGTTACAGGAGTTTTTGTCATGGAAAGAGGAGCGGAGAAATTCTGCGCGTCGCGGTGGTGCCGCATGGAGCAAAGCAACGCCGTGATGAAGCCTCACAGGACATGTTGGGGCATGTCCAGCTCATCCACAATTTCTCGGTTAGTCACATGACTGAAAACCCACTGACAGCCGTCTGAAAGCCGTCCTGTGAGACCAACATGGAGGTAGTTTTTTCCCGCACCATGAACGGCACGGTGGCGCAATCCTACACTTTTCTTTCCATGAAAAAAACTCCTGTAACAGTGGAATGTGCCAAAAAAGTACTGATGTCCATCTCTCCTGTCATTTTTGTGTTAGTCAGACGACGTCCCGGATCAACAAAGCCTTCACGTTGGAAATGATCTGGTTGTTTCAGCCTGTCGATCGGCACTCGGAGCGCGGCGCACTCTCAGCACCTATGGGCGGTCTTTAAACCGGCTGGATCACTCCTTAATCTGTGTAATCCCCATAAAATCGTCCCTGAAAGCCATCTGAATTTTCCGAACAGTGTCCACCTGGAGGTCTCTCACAGTTTCTGGAAAAATTTGATGCAGCAAAGCTCCAAATCGTTCAGACATTTATTCGCAATAAAAATCCGATGAGAGGGGTGGACCACTGCTCACACAAAGCCTGCTGACAGGCGATTGACGCAACCAACAGGCATGAAAAAACTCATGCATGCACACGAAGGTTCAAGCTTGGCTGATGCAATCACACGTGATTCAAATCCATATGGTTTTTGAAAAAATAAAAAGGTCGGATACTTTTCTAACAGACCTCGTATATATATGTATATATA
The DNA here is from genome assembly GCF_902500255.1 of Thalassophryne amazonica. NCBI lineage: Eukaryota > Metazoa > Chordata > Actinopteri > Batrachoidiformes > Batrachoididae > Thalassophryne > Thalassophryne amazonica. Next base: position 75,781,848 of record NC_047119.1, on the reverse strand, counting down.
TATAAGGTGAATGAGGGCGAGACAGCCTATTAGATAATTAATAGCTAATTGGCTAAGCTATAATTGTAGCAGTATAACTGTACAAACAAAGGCTCAGATATCATATGTTATAGGTTTTATCTAAGGTTTACCCTATTTGTTAGGTTATGGTTAGCTAATCTAGGTAGAAGAAATTTCATCTTCTACATGTTTTTAATGGGAACCCCAAACTTAGATATTATTTCTTGATGTCTATTAGAAAATCTTTTGAACTGAAGAACCAATTTGTTATACAGAAATCCTTGTTTAATCTACTAGTAAGTTTATGGTGTCTAGTGGAAAAACTTTGGGAATTATCACAGATGCAACCAATTCTGACTAATAGAGAGGTGTAAACACCGTATGTAGGTTTACTCGGTTTGTTACTACTCATACAAGGAAATTTTACAATATGAAAGTTAAAATCATCCCGTTTGTCAAAAACGGCTGTTCTAAACTGTCTGTCTATAATGCTCAACTCAATATGAGGTCTGTTAGAAAAGTATCGGACCTTTTTATTTTTTTTCAAAACCTGATGGATTTGAATCACGTGTGCTTGCATGAGCCAACCTTGAACCTTCGTGCGCATGCGTGAATTTTTTCACGCCTGTCGATTGCGTCATTTGGTTGTAAGCAGCCTTTGTGTGAGGATGGGTGGAGTCTCTCGTCGGATTTTCTTTGCAAGGAAATGGCGGAACGACTGGAGCAGCGCGACTGCATCAAATTTTGCCAGAAACTGAGCAATAGCCAGGTAGAAACCATTCGGATTATTCAGACGGCTTTTGGTGACGATCCTATGGGCATCACACAGATTAAGGAGTGGTACAACTGGTTTAAAGACAACTGCACAACGGTGGAGAGCGAGCCGCGCTCCGGTCGGCCATCAACATGCTGAAATGACCAGATCATTTCCAAAGTGAACGCTGTGGTGATGTGGGACCATCGTGTGACTATCCGAGAAATTGCAGAAGAGGTGGACATCAGCACTTTTTTCGGTACATTCCACTGTGACAGAAGATTTGGCCGTGAAAAGAGTTGCAGCGAAATTCATGCCAATGGCTTCGGCACGAAGCTGATGGCGCAGCAAAAGCGCCTTCGTGTTGAAGTCTCACAGGACATGTTGTGACATGCCCACCTCTTCCACCATTCGGAAGATTCAGACGGCTTTCGGTGGCTTTTCAGTCGTGTGACTATCCGAGAAATTGTTTTCGTTGTAGAACAAGTTTTCGCTGTAGAACCGAAAAAAAATAATGTGATAAGTTCATGTACTAACCCAGGTCTATTGTAATTGTTAATTAGTTCTTTTAATCAAAGTTCTAAATCTGTTGTGCTTACCTGATCGTTTTTTGAACTTACGTTGTTTTTTTGTTAAAAAATGTCCATATGACAATATTTTCCATGTTTTTTTAGGAACATTACCTAGTTTTTTGACATTGTCATTAAGCCCATATGGATAAATTGTGGCTAGTTCTTTGTACCAGTGTTCCTCCCTTTGTAATTGTTTAGAGGCTAAACTAAAGCATTCACCCTCTTCCAAAAATACTTCCTCTGTAGGCATAACCTCTATGTCATCTACATTATGACCATATGAGCAAAAGTTGGTATAAAAATAAATTACACATTTTATTTAGCCTCTGTCTATGGTTGTTCATTTTACTCCTAAGGGTTTGGCTAGTTTCTCCTATGTATTGGATACCACATTTTTTGCAGCTAATCCAGTAAATGATATTTTTTGTGTTGCATGTCATTTTTGTTTCACATGAGCTAACCTTGTATTGTCTACGTGTGGTGTTACTCCTGAAATTATTTCCTTCTACTATGTATTTGCAAATTTTACATTTACTACTACCACATTTACCAACTCTAGTGTCCTGTATATAATTGGTCACATCCCTTCCTACCAAGGTAGGGTTTGGGGATGCAACGTCATAAGTACAGGATGAGTTGGAAATAAGAGGTAAGGGACTAGGGTATGAGTCCATCACCTTGGTTTGCCGGGCTAGTGACCGCCCCCTCTTATACGTACCCATCATGATATTTAAACCCTTGTTTAAGGGACTAGGGTAAGAGTCCATCACCTTGGTGTTTAGGGCTAGTGACCCCCCCCCCCCATATTAAAAGTAGCTATCATATATAGTAACTTGTGTATGAGGGACAGGGTAAAAATATTATATTACAGGACTATTATTATACATAGTTATTATAATATCAGAAAAGTATAGAAAATTATTAATAGCTAGGAAAAAATAGAAAGTAAGAATAGCTAGGAATAAGTAAATAATATACAAAATAGAAAGTAAGAATAGCTAGGAATAAGTATATAACATACAAACAGTATATGGATCATATATGAAGATTACCAGGCACGAATAAACGTGTCATATCAAAACTTAACCTAAACCAGTCTGCCGGGGTAATGAAACCACCAAGCACAGAACTGGAAGTTAAGTAGCTACATGAAAATTCAGTAATGTATATATTATATATTCCAATTCTAAGGTGGAACTATGCCAGTATGCAAAGGTATATCTAAATATCTAAAAAGGAAGAGTAAAATAGAAGGGTAGAAAAGAGTAGAGTAGAGCCACTTAGGTGTCTGGTCTTGAGAACCAGGGATGGTAGGTTAAAAAGCTTTTTATCCCATGGGAACTCTCCCTACACACCCAAGTAGCTCATCAGCATATCAGGGAAGCCTTTAAAAAGTGGGCTGCCCTGGGTAAACCTAGACATGGCCCTGTGTGTGAGCTTAGCAGGCTGTCTCACAGTTTAAATATGGTGTGCGTTTTATTAAGAGAAGTGAGCACACTTTGAGAGCAAACTCCTGAACCAAAAAGCTTCTACAAAATGATGTTAAAGATTTTTGGAGAGAAGTCAAGATTATTAATGCCAGCAAAATACCCTTGCCCTCAAGTAGTGACAGGGTTACTGGGACAGTGAACATTGTCGACCTGTGGAGGAGATATTACAGTGACCTCTTCAGTCGTGTTAACAGTGAGGACTTCAATATTGGCTCTATTCCCTTTGATAATGTGGTTATTAGGGCTGAGGAGGTCAGCAGTGCAACTGGGAAACTGGCTTTAAATAAATCTTGTGGTCCTGATCAGATGACGGCTGAACATGTGAAGTGTCTGTTTTACTTGCCCTGTGCTTTTCTGGAATGTTAGTTCATGTGGTACACTGCCCGGCTCTATGCTGTCAGGTTTACTGGTTCCAGTAATTAAAGATAAAACAGGAAAAATATCTACTATAGAAAACTAGAGGCCCATTGCACTAGCAAATGTGTTGTCAAAAGTCTTAGAATCATTTTAGACAGACTTGAACAATATGTAGTCACCTTTGATGAACAATTTGGTTTTAAAAGTAAACATGGCTCTGATTTGTGTATCTGTGCTTTGAAAGAGGCAGAAAGAAAATACAGCAGACAGAACTCTACTATGTTTTTGTGTTTCTTGGAAGCTTCTAAGGCTTTTGATCGTATTAATCATTGCAAATTATTCATGAAATTATAAGATCGAGGGGTTCCTTACTGACGTGGCATGATGGCGCCAGGGTGTTTGGCTTGTCCTCTGTCTGCGCAAATTTTGTTTTTGGCAATTATATCAGTTTTTACAGTGAAAGTCAGCTCTTTACTGGTCTATGATCGCCAAGCGCTATTGGATCTTCAACCTTTACGACAAAAAAGGCCGGTTTACTGCCTGCTACATTTGGCAGCTGTGTTTTTACCTCGGGTCGCTGTGTAGAGTCGATCAGTTACCTGGTCCCAGTGGCCGGGTTGGATGCTGGAAGATTTTGGAGCCGGCGCTTTCCTGTTGCCCGTCTCCAACAGTGCGGAGTGAATTTCCAAAATCTACGGCCGGTAGCATGGGAAACCAGCAATGCTCATGTGAAGGCGACCACTGAGACCCCAGCAAGGATAGCGCTGGTAAACGCTCGATCACTGGTAAATAAAACCTTTGTTATTAAGGACTTTATTGTGTCTCATGGACTGGATTTCGTCTGCGTAACTGAGACCTGGGTTGGTGTTGGTGAGTCGAGCGCCTTTTCTGAACTTTTGCCTGCTGGTTTTACTTACTTTTCTACGCCGAGAGCTCTGGGTCATGGAGGCGGTGTAGCAACTGTTTACAGAGAACGTTTTAAGTGTAAACAGTTTGCTTCAACATTTACAGCATCAAGCTTTGAGCTAAACGCATTTGTTCTGACTGCTGATCCTCCCGTGTTGTGTGCTGTTGTTTATAGGCCACCTAAATACAACAAAGACTTCTTAAATGACTTTTCTAACTTCTTGGCCGAAATCATGCCTCAGTTTGATGGTATTTTGATTGTGGGTGATTTTAATGTTCATGTATGTTGTGCTGATAATCCTATGGCCAAAGACTTTTTGGAGCTTATTGACTCTTTTAACTTTGTGCAGTGTGTTTCTGGACCCACACAAGTACACGGACACACACTGGACCTTGTTTTAACTTATGGTATTTCCGTGTGTAATTCAGAAGTCTGTGATGCTGTGTTTTCTGACCATGCGCCAGTTCTTTTTAACGTGCCTTATTTATGCAACACTGTCAAACTGTGCGCTCCTGCGCGCCGCTGTCGTGTAATTAATTCAACCACTGCTGTCCAGTTCTCTGTGGCTTTTAACGATTCTCCGTTGGTTAGGGACCATTCTTACTTTGATTGTGATGTTGAACAGTTTTTCTTACGCTTTGACTCTACCTGTGAGTCTATTCTTGATCGTGTGGCTCCATTTAAAATGAGACGCCCCAGACCCAGATCTGAGTCTTGTCTAAATGAATCTACTTGTGCTGCAAGACACGAGTGCAGGAGAGCTGAGCAAAAATAGAAAAAGGACAAGCTGCAAAGTTCCTTTAAAATGTTAATGGACTGTTGGTCCAGCTATCAGAAATGTGTAAAATCTGCTGAGTCTCTGTATTTTGCTGATATGGTTACAGCTAATAGACACAACCCTTGTGTTCTTTTTAACATGGTGAATATGGCTCTTAATGTTCCCCAGCCTGAGAGCACTGAAGCCTCACCTGTGGCGTGTGAAAACTTTTAAAATTTTTTCATCAAGGTTGTGTCAACTCGGGCCCTTATTAGCCCTCCATCTGTTGATGTGTTTGATTCTGTCACTTGTAAAGCCGTGTTGTATCAGTTTGACTCTGTGACACTCTCCTGTTTAGAAAAAGTACTGTGTCAGATGAAGCCTGCTGGCTCACCCAGTGATCATGTTCCTCCACGTCTGTTTAAAGAAGAGTTTCCCACAATGGCTTCCTCTGTCTTACACTGAGTCAATGGAAGCTTGATAAATGGGGTAGTGCCTGCTAGCCTGAAGCATGCGGTTGTTCAACCGTTGATAAAGAAGTCTGGTCTTGATCCTAGTGATCTGTCCAACTTTTGCCCTATTTCTAAATTACCATTTTTGTCAAAGGTGTTGGAGAAAATTGTTTTTAATCAGTTGAAAGCTTTTTTAGATGAGCATGAGATCCCTGAGGTATTTCAATCGGGTTTTAAGAATTTTCATAGTACTGAGTCAGCTGTGATGAGGGTTTTTAATGACATGTTAGTGTCCACTGATTCTGGTCACACTGTTGTTTTGGTGTTGTTGGATCTGACCGCTGTGTTTGACACAGTGGATCATGAGATCCTCCTGGATCGCCTTAAGAATGTGGTCGGCATTCAGGGCTATGCTTTAGAATGGTTCAGATCCTACTTAACGGATAGGAGTTTTTGTGTAAGACTTGGTGATTTTGTTTCCTCCACAGCTCCTCTGTCATGTGGTGTACCACAAGGGTCCATTCTTGGGCCACTTCTTTTTTCATTATATTTGCTTCCGCTGGGATCAGTTTTTCGTAGATTTGGGGTGTCATTTCACCTTTATGCTGATGACAGTCAAATCTATGTGCCCCTAAAGCGTGAGAATGCTTTTGGTGCCAATCATCTTCTGGAGTGCATTGAGAACATTAAAGACTGGATGTCTGCAAACTTCCTACTCTTTAATGAAAAGAAAACTGAAGTTCTTCTGGTCGGACCAAGTAAATCAGGTAGTTGTGGTTCAATAAACTTTGGACCATTGACACAATGTATTAAATCTACGGTTTGCAACCTTGGTGTGAGAATAAAGATTTTAAGCTTAATAAACAAATCAGTGCTGTTGTGAAGGCAAGTTTCTTTCATCTGAGGCAGCTAGCTCAGATTAAGTCCTCACTTTCAAGGCATCACTTGGAGATTTTAATCCATGCTTTTGTTATGACTCGGCTGGATTATTGTAATGCACTGTACGCTGGTATTAGCCAGGCCTCACTTGCACGGCTGCAGCTGGTCCAGAATGCTGCAGCCCGTCTTTTGACTGGATCCCAGAGGTATGACCATGTTTCGCCCATTCTTTTTTCCCTTCACTGGCTGCCTGTTCGCTATCGTATCGATTTTAAAATTTTATTGTTTGTTTTTAAATGTCTTAATGATCTTGCTCCACGGTATCTGTCTGACCTGCTCGTGTCTTATTCCTCATCACGTTCTCTTAGGTCACAAGATCAAGCTTTGCTTGTATTTCCTCAGACAAAGCTCAAACGTAGAGGTAATAGAGCTTTTTCTGTTGTTGGTCCCAGATTGTGGAATGACCTGCCTCTCTGTATCAGGCAGGCGGAGTCACCTCTAGTTTTTAAATCTCGACTTAAAACATACTTGTTTTCTTTGGCTTTTGACTAGAGGGTTGATGATTTTATTGTTTTTAAAAACTTTTATTGTTGCCAATCTATTTATTTATTTATTTTATGTCATTGTACAGCGCTTTGGTCAACTTTGTTGTTTTTAAATGTGCTCTATAAATAAACTGGATTGGATTGGAAGTACTGCATTTCTGGAATATAAATCAAACCATGCAAGTAAGATGGAGAAATACGAGGGAAGGCTGAAAAGTTCTAAGGCTGACTATGATGCAGCTGTCGAATTGAACAAATTCAGGGTTATTTTTCTACATAGTCTCCCTGTAACTCCACACACTTCTTCCAGCGGTGCTTGAGTGCTTCGATTCCCTTGGTATAGAAGCTTTCATCTTGAGAGTCAAAATAGTCCTCAACGGCAGCCATCACCTCATCATTGCTCCGATAGTGCTTCCCAGCCAATTTTTTTTTCAGGTTTGGGAAATGTTAAGGATTATATATATATATATATATATATGTTATCACTGTTAAACATTTGTACCTTTGTCTTCTTTCTTATGAAAACGTTATTGTGCTGTTTGCACCTAACCCCGAGAATGTACGTGTTATTCAACCTTGTTTTAGCATGCTGGGGTCAATCTGAACTGGGAATGAAGAGCTGGATGTACTTATTATTATTATTATACAACTTGTTTTTGTAGCCGCTAACGACTGGGAGTGAAGCATGACGGGGTCAGGCTGAACTGGGAGTAAAAGAACTGAAGGTTGTTTTGACTGTTGTGATGTGATGCTTAGTGTGAAGACCAGGACACTCCAGGCAGATGCACAACAGCTGATAACTGCAACAGACGAACGGGATGTGCTGACCTTCGACGATAAGAGTAAAAGAAAGAAACTGTTTTTCCTTACAGCTGCACTTATTGACGTATGTGTTTATGTTACGGGAAGAAACTTGTCTCGCGTTGTCCCCCCCCCCCCCTTAGGACAAGTTTTATGATGTAATGAGGGCTTCTCTAATAAAAAGAGCGGGAGCACAGGCCAGACTTTAGTGTAGCCTTGGTGTACAGCCTGGCCGCACTCCGCGCGTGATTAATTTGACTTTCTGTCTCACTGGTGTTTCTTGACTCTGTTTGTCTTATCAAAGGTTTTAAGAATGTTTGGAGGAGAAAATACCCAACATTGACTGGGGGCTACGTCCGGGATCTCAACAATACCGGAGGTGTCCGGCGGGGGTCGCCAAGTCCAGACGTAAATCCTTGGCCAAGGTCCGATCGATTGATTGTGTCTGCAATTGTCGACCACCGTTGGCATCGTCTGGTTGACGAGATTTTCCCGAAGAAGACAGACAGGAGGTCGAGTCAGTGAGTAGAATTTCTTTGTAACAGTACTGAGTGAGTGGTGATCAGATCACATAAAACAGTTAAACTCCGTAAGCGATGGCGTGGAATCGTCTGTTAATGTAAAGCAGTTAAAATCCGCGAGGAGGGCGGACTCCTCTATGGTTGCGAGGGACGCCCGTAGTTAAATTCCGGAAGGAGGGTACGGACTCCTCTGTTTTAATACGTAAAGGAAATCCCGGGTAGAAATATGTGCACTGTAAAAAAGCAGTTAAATCTGGCAGGGACGGCGGAGTCCCCTAATGCAGGACATTAGTTAAATTTCACGGGAGGGCGAGCTCCCCTGGCATAAGAATACGCGTACGGTTATTAAAGGTGTTTCTATGTGTAAATAGTGTTTTGTGTAAGTGTAAATAGAATAACTGTGTGAAAGTGTAATACTTTGGACAACGTTAGTGACAACCGTGTGTGTGGAAGCGAAGGCAAGTGATTCCGCTTCCTACGGGGAGGTGAAAGGAATCAACCACACGACGGCAAATTAATTGTCACGTCCAAAGAAAGTGTGAAAACTTCAGATTTAGAACACCCTAGGTGTGCCCCCGTCTGAAGTCCAAATTATAACAAGGGATAATAAAAATGGGGGGTAAGACGTCTAAAAATAAGGAAAATTTATCAACTGACGACTGGAAATTTATGGAAGCAAAAAATCCAAAAGCAACAAAGAAATTGGAGACCTGGATAAATAAACATGACTTTGACGGACGACTGAACCTGATCAGTATACAGAAGCTAAAGAAGGAGTTAGAACAGAAACATAAAGGTGATGAGAAAAAGATGCAGAAAGTAGGGGAAGATTTAGTGGCATTTTGGGAGGAGGAAGCAGAGAACAGACGGAAGGGAGCAGAGAAGCGACGATTAGAGAAAGCAAGGAAAAAGAAAGCTGTAGGTAAGGCAGAAGAAGATGTGATAATTCAGCACAGAGAACCAGAACAACCTCAACAACCACCGCCGGCTGGATCATCGGTGACAACAACACCTTTATCTCCTCTACCAGAGGATGACGATGTACCGCCACCACAGTATGATTTGGCAGTAAAACCTAAGGTAAAAAGTGAAAAACCAGAAAAACCAGAAAAACCACAAACACGCAGTCAAGCGAAAGTGCCCACAGCCCCTCCCATGGTGGAACACAGTGACCAGGGAGGTGCCTATCCTATGATAGAAGTACCAAATCCTCGTGCAGGAACAGCAGGACAGCGATCAACCATGCTCGTATATCGAACATGGAATGCTGATGATATCAAAGCAGCAGTCGACATGATACCATCGCCACATGTCGATATTGAGGGATTTATGCAGGATATAGAAAACATTAGAAATTCTTACCACCTTAATGGACCTGAAGTCCAACAGGTGTGGATGAAAGCATGTGGCCCTAAATGGAGTCAGATACGTGGAGACTGGAATCCTGCAGACCAGGATGGCGTACCGTTGCCACATGATGATCCAGTCTTGAAAACAAGAGTGGAAGCTATGATGACACGAGCAAAAGGTGTGTTAGGGCCAAAAATAAATTACACTGAAATTACCAGGACAACTCAGAAAGAAGGAGAACCATGGACAGAGTTTAGATGCAGATTTGAGAGTGTATTTAGAGTCCACAGTGGCATATTGCCAGGAACACCAGTGTATGAAAACAAATTGAAAAACATTTCACCTGTGAAGCTGACAATGACAGATTTGATTCATGATGGCAACTCAACAGCTGTCATAACAGTGACAGGTGCCACTGAAGATGTTTCAAAATTGAGATTCACAGGTATGCCATTACATGTGTCACTTTGTAAGCCATATTTGACAGAATGGCAAGAATTGGGACTGACAGTCATAACAGCTTTGTCAGCCTCTGATTGGAGCAGAGTTGGACCACGAACGGAGTTCAGTCCATCAACTAAATTGTACAAAGTGCCAGTTAATGTCTCATTGGTGCTGACAGCTGGAACACACATTGATGTGTCCACTTCACAATCCTGAGTGTTTCAGTTGAGTCCTGAAGAGGATGATCTTCTCTCTTCTGTACCATCAGGATTGTGGACAACAGGTCCTTCAGACATAGGACTGATAAAAAATGCACAACCTGTAGTTATAAGACCAAAAACAGAATACAGACCATGTGTAAGACAGTATCCATTGAAACCTGATGCAATTGAAGGAATCAGGCCAGTAGTAGAGAATTTATTAACAGCAGGAGTAATAGTGCCATGTCCAGATTCACCATGTAACACACCCATATTTCCTGTAAAAAAAGGCTCCGCCCTCAGTGGGGTGGAGAATGATTCAAGATCTGCAGGCAGTAAATGCTGCTGTGATTAAAAGAGCACCATGTGTTCCAGATCCACACACCTTGTTAAATTCGCTGAGACCAAATTCTAATAGTTTCTCAGTAATTGACATAAGTAATGCATTTTTCTCTGTGCCAGTACACCCAGATAGTCAATTCTGGTTTGGTTTTACCTTTAAAGGACAACGATATACATTTACCAGATTACCGCAGGGTTACGCAGAGAGTCCAACTATTTATTCTCAAGTCATGTCAGCATGTTTAGCCAATTTCGTTCCACCGGCAGATAGCCAACTATTAGTGTATGTTGATGACATCTTGATTGCCTCTGACACACGAGAAAACTGCATAACTGACACAGTAGCATTATTATGTTTCTTATTTGACAATGGCCACAAAGTGAGTAAAAACAAAGTTCAGTTGTGTAGGGATAAAGTAAAATATTTAGGACATGAATTATCAGCCACAGGGCGCACGATCCTGTCTGACAGGAAGGAAGCAATTTTGCACGCTCCAAAACCACAAACCAAAAAGCAGATGATGTCATTTCTTGGACTGACTAATTACTGCAGGGCATGGATTCCCTGCTATGCAGAATTGACTAGTCCACTTTCTGATTTGATGTACAAAGATGATATTTCAATGTCAACCGTGTTGGAATGGAACAAAGATGCTGAGGAAGCTTTTGTAAAAGTAAAACAAACATTAGTGTCATCCACAGTTTTGGCACTACCAGATTATAGTAAACCATTCATTCAAACAGTTGATTGTAAGAATAAGTTCATGACTAGTGTTTTGGTTCAAGTGTATGGCTCAAAATTGAGGCCAGTTGCCTACTACTCATCTAAATTGGATGCAGTGGCAAGTGCTCTACCACCATGCGTACAAGCTGTTATTGCAGCCTCTATGGCTGTTCAAAGTAGCAGTAATGTTGTTCTATTCCATCAGTTGACACTGAAAGTTCCACATGCAGTTTCTGCACTTCTGTTGCAGACAAACATGAGCCTTTTGTCCCCAGCAAGACATCTTTCGTGCATGTCCTTGCTATTATCACAACCACACCTTACGGTAGAGCGCTGTACAACATTGAATCCGTCCACATTGATACCCTTACCTGAGGATGGTGAGCCGCACAATTGTCTTGATGTAGCTACAGTCTGTACGAAAGCACGCCCAGACCTCCAGGACACACCCATCCCAAACAGTACAATTGTGTATGTGGATGGTTCTTCCACTAAAAACGCTTATGGACAAACACAATCTGGATATGCTGTTGTCACCAATTCAGAAGTATTGGATTCTGCTTCATTGCCATCGTCATTTTCAGCACAAGCAGCTGAATTAGTTGCTTTAACTGCAGCTTGCTATCTGTTTAAAGGTACGGCTGTAACAATTTATACAGACAGCCAGTACGCTTTCAGCACAGTGCATGTGTTTGCAAAACTGTGGGAAGAGCGTGGAATGGTGACATCGTCTGGAAAGCCAGTGACTCATGCCACTCTCCTAACTGCACTACTGAAGGCTGTGAGATTGCCTAACCAAATTGCTATATGCAAATGTGCGGCTCACACCAAAGGCTCTGACAGTATTTCAAACGGACATGATTTTGCTGACAGAGCAGCAAAAAAGGCAGCAGCGGCTTCTACTATTTTTGTTGTACAGGACACCACTCCCGATTTGCACTTAGGTCATACACTGCTTGCTGACATGCAACAGCAGGCAACTGAAAGAGAAAAACAAATGTGGATAAATAAAGGAGCTACGTATGCAAATGATTTGTACGTGTGACCACAAAAGAAACCCATATTGCCAAAAAATATGTTTAAATGGGCAGCTATTATGAGCCATGGCGTGACGCATGTCTCATCAGGGGGTATGATATCGCAATTGCAATCTATTTTTTGTCTTTATGGGTTCGATGCATATGCAAAACAGCATTGTAGAGCATGCATGACATGTGCAAAACACAATTCACAAGGCAATTTGAGACCCCAAAGAGGCAAATTTCCAACACCACAATATCCCTTTCAAGTGATTCATATGGATTATATACAGCTGAGTAAACATGAAGGGAAGGAATTTTGTTTAGTCATAATTGATGCCTTCTCAAAATGGGTAGAATTGTTCCCTACAAAACATGCAGATGCACTTACAGTGGCTAAGGCATTGTGCAAAGACATCATTCCACGATTTGGAATACCAGAAACAGTCTATTCAGATAATGGAGCACATTTTGTTAATACAATAGTGCAATACGTAGGAGAAGCGCTACAGGTCAATCTCAAAATCATTGTGCTTATCATCCACACAGTGCAGGATTAGTGGAAAGGACAAAGGGCACAATAAAAATAAGATTAAGGAAATGTATAGAAGAGACAAAACGAACCTGGATTGAATGTTTGGACCTAGTAAAATTGTATATGAGAATAACACCAACACCATCAGGGTTAACACCATTTGAGATACTTTATGGACGACCATATCGTCTACCAATTTTGACATGGATACTAAAACAGCAGATGAGGAACAAACATTAGCAAATTTTATGAAAAAGACATTAACACAGAAAGAGATAACTTAAACACATTTACTGCCGAATAATTTTGATCTTCCACAGGACGGCCTTCCAGTAGTCTAGCCAGGAGACTGGGTGTTCATCAGAGTGATTAAGAGGAAGAACTGGTCCAGTCCTCATTGGGAAGGTCTATACCAAGTGCTGTTAACAACACCAACTGCAGTAAAGATAGCGGAGAGATCAACGTGGATACATCACTGTAAGATACAGCGTGTGTTGGCTGCCTCCACAGTGTAAGGGGAAGTCTGGCTACAAAGGGAGTCTATTTAATTAGCAATAGATTGTCTCAATGCCAGTGAAGCAGGGAGATCCTTGCACTATTAGGTGAGGTGGTTAACAACACTGTATCCTAGCAATCATGACTGAACTACAGCAGACCCCGGAGCGGCGTGCTCAGTGCCGCTGCTGCCGGACTGTTGGTAGGGCAGCCGGTTGCGTTGTGATCTTAGTGTGTTTCGTGCTCCTCGGATTCCTGGCCTGGTGGTTGACCCAAGAATTGCAGCTCACTGTGGACCGAGCCAGAGAACAACGCAAGCAACGTCAGAAGAGGTTTATTCATAATGTGAATGAGACAGATGGACACCCTCATATATACCATACTAATTTGTGGTACAGAGATGTTCATTTATTGGCTATGGAATTACGTTACTAATTGTTATGTTTGTTCGCAAATACCTATATCCTCAACACACCCAGCTCTGACGGCTAAACCGTACCCTGCTAGGGTGACAGAATGTCTTATCATACGGATGCATAATCAAACTGTATTTCGGGGGCAGTTCTAACACCACTTGCCTCAGTGCAACCACTTATATGATAGGGATTTCAACAGAGGACGTACAAGCGTGCCCAAGTGCTGCTCCATTGACTAGACTGAAGGGAAACGCAAAAATATCATCACGTTAACTTGTCATCACAACGGCCATTCCCAATTTGCTTTTACGGGACAGGGAATAAAACTGTAGGTAAAATTAAGAAACGTCTGTGTACCCAAACGAATGTTTTATTAAATAATTTAAGCCTAACCAAAACATAATATGTGGATGGTACTTATCTTCTTCACATTGGACGGGGATGTAATTATACAGGCTCCTGTCCATGGGGAACGGATGAATCATGTGCTTATGTTAGTAAGTTTTTGCTACCACCTGTAAATGGTACTCCGGTGTATGATGACATCTATTGGCTTTGTGGTTCCAGACTGTACATGAGTCTCCCACCAAATTGGGGTGGTGTGTGTGCACCTACCCAGGTGACTGACCATACATATGTGGTAGTGCCAAGGACCTCCACAGAGAAGAATGGCAGCACCAGACGGAGGAGATTGATATACCCAGATGTGTTACCACATGATCACATGTGGGGCTCGGATGTACCAAAGGACCAAAAATTGTGGTCTGTAGGAGATAAAATAGCACATTCATTGTTCCCCTGGATAGGAGTGGGGAAAAAAAAAAAATTCATTAATGATTGAAACACTGAATTATCGATTGGGTCTGTTCATGAATGTAACTGAAAAAATAGTAGCAGCTCAAAACACTGAAATAGATGCTTTACGTACCATGATGAACCTCTTAGTGAAAATCTCAAAAAGAAGTGCTAAGCTAGGTGATAACTACTACTATATGTTTAACAGGCGATAAACAGGTGGGAAATGTTAAGGATTTTATATATATATATATATATATATATATATATATGTTATCACTGTTAAACATTTGTACTTTTGTCTTCTTTCTTATGAAAACGTTATTGTGCTGTTTGCACCTAACCCCGAGAATGTACGTGTTATTCAACCTTGTTTTAGCATGCTGGGGTCAATCTGAACTGGGAATGAAGAGCTGGATGTACTTATTATTATTATTATACAACTTGTTTTTGTAGCCGCTAACGACTGGGAGTGAAGCATGACGGGGTCAGGCTGAACTGGGAGTAAAAGAACTGAAGGTTGTTTTGACTGTTGTGATGTGATGCTTAGTGTGAAGACCAGGACACTCCAGGCAGATGCACAACAGCTGATAACTGCAACAGACGAACGGGATGTGCTGACCTTCGACGATAAGAGTAAAAGAAAGAAACTGTTTTTCCTTACAGCTGCACTTATTGACGTATGTGTTTATGTTACGGGAAGAAACTTGTCTCGCGTTGTCCCCCCCCCCTTAGGACAAGTTTTATGATGTAATGAGGGCTTCTCTAATAAAAAGAGCGGGAGCACAGGCCAGACTTTAGTGTAGCCTTGGTGTACAGCCTGGCTGCACTCCGCGCGTGATTAATTTGACTTTCTGTCTCACTGGTGTTTCTTGACTCTGTTTGTCTTATCAAAGGTTTTAAGAATGTTTGGAGGAGAAAATACCCAACAGGAACAGATGAAAGTCCGAGGGTGCCAAGTCAGGGGAGTATGGTGGGTGATCTACCAGTTTGAATCCACACTCATGGATAGTGGCCATGGCCACTGTTGACTTGTGAGCTGGGGCATTGTCTTGATGGAACAGCACCCCTTTCGTCAGCTTTCCTGGTCGCTTCTTTTTGATAGCCTCCCGTAACTGTCTCAGTAGGTTAGAATAGTACTGTCCATTTATGGTTTGTCCCTTTTCAAGATAGTCCACGAACGCAATGCCCTTGACATCCCAGAAAACTGAAACCATGACCTTCCCCGCAGACGAAACGACCTTGGCCTTCTTTGGAGGTGGTGACCTTGGGTGTTTCCACTGCATTGATTGTTTTTTTGTCTCTGGTTCAAAGTGGTGAACCCAACACTCATCCTGCGTAAGAAAATGTTCCGTGTAATTGGCTGGATCCTCTTCAAATTGCACCAAGTTTGCCTTCGACATGACTAGCCTGGTGCGTTTCTGATCAGACGTCAGAAGACGTGGCACCCACCGAGCTGACACCTTTGACATTCCAAGTTCTTCATGCAGAATGTGTTCAATTCTCTCACGGGATATTCCCACAGCATCTGCTAGCTGATTAATCGTCGATCGTCTGTCGTCCATCACCATTTCATGAACAAGGTCAATGTTTTTCTGGGTTGTGGCTGTTGCAGGCCGCCCAGACCTTGGGTCGTTTTCAAGGCTCTCTCTGCCCCTCTTAAATTCAGCTGCCCACTTCTGCACTGTAGATATGGAGGGAGCTTCATCCCCTAATGTAGCAACCATATCCGCATGAATGTCCTTGGGCTTTAACTACTTCTTATGCAGGTACTTAAATACACCGCGATGCCAGATTTTGTCCATTTTTGCCGTTTCCCTCTACCACAAACTTTCAAACTTGGCTATGAACCACAAACTACCTCACAACCTGGAAGAAAATAACACAGTTAGTCATCAGAAAAGTTGAACTTAATGCATGCCAAGTTTTATTGAAATGGCATTTCTTCTTCTTGGTGAGCCTTAGAACTTTTCAGCCTACCCTCGTACAACATCAGATCCTTTCCTAGTGACAAACGGGGTGAGACAGGGTGGGATTTTGTCCCCAGTACTTTTCAACCTGCATATAGATGAGCTTTCAAAGAGACTTAAAGACTGTAAAACTGGCTGTGTGGTGGGAGACCGGCTCCTTTATGCCGATGATTTAGTCATCGTGTCTCCCTGCTCTGCTGGACTGCAGCAACTGCTCAGAGTTTGCACAGAATATGGTCAACAAGAATTTTAAATTCTATTCTAGAATTAACAGGAAGCCAATGAAGAGAGGCCAATATGGGTGAGATATGCTCTCTCCTTCTAGTCCCCGTCAGTACTCTAGCTGCAGCATTTTGAATTAACTGAAGGCTTTTCAGGGAACTTTTAGGACAACCTGATAATAATGAATTACAATAGTCCAGCCTAGAGGAAATAAATGCATGAATTAGTTTTTCAGCATCACTCTGAGACAAGACCTTTCTAATTTTAGAGATATTGCGTAAATGCAAAAAAGCAGTCCTACATATTTGCTTAATATGCATATTGAATGACATATCCTGATCAAAAATGACTCCAAGATTTCTCACAGTATTACTAGAGGTCAGGGTAATGCCATCCAGAGTAAGGATCTGGTTAGACACCATGTTTCTAAGATTTGTGGGGCCAAGTACAATAACTTCAGTTTTATCTGAGTTTAAAAGCAGGAAATTAGAGGTCATCCATGTCCTTATGTCTGTAAGACATTCCTGCAGTTTAACTAATTGGTGTGTGTCCTCTGGCTTCATGGATAGATAAAGCTGGGTATCATCTGCGTAACAATGAAAATTTAAGCAATGCTGTCTAATAATACTGCCTAAGGAAGCATGTATAAAGTGAATAAAATTGTTCCTAGCACAGAACCTTGTGGAACTCCATAATTAACTTTAGTCTGTGAAGAAGACTCCCCATTTACATGAACAAATTGTAATCTATTAGATAAATATGATTCAAACCACCGCAGCGCTGTGCCTTTAATACCTATGGCATGCTCTAATCTCTGTAATAAAATTTTATGGTCAACAGTATCAAAAGCTGCACTGAGGTCTAACAGGACAAGCACAGAGATGAGTCCACTGTCTGAGGCCATAAGAAGATCATTTGTAACCTTCACTAATGCTGTTTCTGTACTATGATGAATTCTGAAACCTGACTGAAACTCTTCAAATAGACCATTCCTCTGCAGATGATCAGTTAGCTGTTTTACAAATACCCTTTCAAGAATTTTTGAGAGAAAAGGAAGGTTGGAGATTGGCCTATAATTAGCTAAGATAGCTGGGTCAAGTGATGGCTTTTTAAGTAATGCTTTACTTACTGCCACCTTAAAAGCATGTGGTAAATAGCCAACTAATAAAGATAGATTGATCATATTTAAGATCGAAGCATTAATTAATGGTAGGGCTTCCTTGAGCAGCCTGGTAGGAATGGGGTCTAATAGACATGTTGATGGTTTGGAGGAAGTAACTAATGAAAATAAGTCAGACAGAACAATCGGAGAGAAAGAGTCTAACCAAATACCAGCATTACTGAAAGCAGCCAAAGATAACGATATGTCTTTGGGATGGTTATAAGTAATTTTTTCTCTAATAGTTAAAATTTTATTAGCAAAGAAAGTCATGAGGTCATTACTAGTTAAAGTTAAAGGAATACTCGGCTCAATAGAGCTCTGACTCTTTGTCAGTCTCGCTACAATGCTGAAAAGAAACCTGGGGTTGTTCTTATTTTCTTCAATTAGTGATGAGTAGTAAGATGTCCTAGCTTTACAGAGGGCTTTTTTATAGAGCAACAGACTCTTTTTCCAGGCTAAGTGAAGATCTTCTAAATTAGTGAGATGCCATTTCCTCTCCAACTTACGGGTTATCTGCTTTAAGCTGCGAGTTTGTGATTTATACCACGGAGTCAGGCACTTCTGATTTAAGGCTATCTTTTTCAGAGGAGCTACAGCATCCAAAGTTGTGCTCAATGAGGATGTAAAACTACTGACGAGATAATCTATCTCACTCACAGAGTTTTGGTAGCTACTCTGCACTGTGTTGGTATATGGCATTGGAGAACATAACAAAGAAGGAATCATATCCTTAAACCTAGTTACAGCGCTTTCAGAAAGACTTCTACTGTAATGAAACTTATTCCCCACTGCTGGGTAGTCCATTAAAGTAAATGTAAATGTTATTAAGAAATGATCAGACAGAAGGGGATTTTCAGGGAATACTGTTCAGTCTTCAATTTCCATAACATAAGTCAGAAGGAGATCTAAAGTGCGGTTAAAGTGGTGGGTGGACTCATTTACATTTTGAGCGAAGCCAATTGAGTCTAATAATAGATTAAATGCAGTGTTGAGGCTGTCATTCTCAGCATCTGTGTGGATGTTAAAATCACCCACTATAATTATCTTATCTGAGCTAAGCACTAAGTCAGACAAAAGGTCTGAAAATTCACAGACAAACTCACAGTAACGACCAGGTGGACGATAGATAACAACAAATAAAACTGGTTTTTGGGACTTCCAATTTGGATGGACAAGACTAAGAGTCAAGCTTTCAAATGAATTAAAGCTCTGTCTGGGTTTTTGATTAATTAATAAGCTGGAGTGGAAGATTGCTGCTAATCCTCCGCCTCGGCCCGTGCTACGAGCTTTCTGACCGTTAGTGTGACTCGGTGGTGTTGACTCATTTAAACTAACATATTCATCCTGCTGTAACCAGGTTTCTGTAAGGCAGAATAAATCAATATGTTGATCAATTATTATATCATTTACTAACAGGGACTTAGAAGAGAGAGACCTAATGTTTAATAAACCACATTTAACTGTTTTAGTCTGTGGTGCAGTTGAAGGTGCTATATTATTTTTTCTTTTTGAATTTTTATGCTTAAATAGATTTTTACTGGTTGTTGGTGGTCTGGGAGCAGGCACCGTCTGTACGGGGATGGGGTATTGGGGGGATGGCAGGGGGAGAGAAGCTGCAGAGAGGTGTGTAAGACTACAACTCTGCTTCCTGGTCCCACCCTGGATAGTCACGGTTTGGAGGGTTTAATAAAATTGGCCAGATTTCTAGAGATGAGAGCTGCTCCATCCAAAGTGGGATGGATGCCGTCTCTCCTAACAAGACCAGGTTTTCCCCAGAAACTTTGCCAATTATCTATGAAGCCCACCTCATTTTTTGGACACCACTCAGACAGCCAGCAATTCAAGGAGAACATGCGGCTAAACATGTCACTCCTGGTCCGATTGGGGAGGGGCCCAGAGAAAACTACAGAGTCCGACATTGTTTTTGCAAAGTTACACACCGATTCAATGTTAATTTTAGTGACCTCCGATTGGCGTAACCGGGTGTCATTACTGCCCACGTGAATTACAATCTTACCAAATTTACGCTTAGCCTTAGCCAGCAGTTTCAAATTTCCTTCAGTGTTGCCTGCTCTGGCCGCCGGAAGACAATTGACTATGGTTGCTGGTGTCGCTAACTTCACATTTCTCAAAACAGAGTTGCCAATAACCAGAGTTTGTTCCTCGGCGGGTGTGTCGCCGAGTGTGGAAAAATGGTTATAAATGTGAACGGGTTGGTGGTGTACAGGGGGCTTACGCTTCCTCCTCACAGTCACCCAGCCGGCCTGCTTTCCCGGCTGCTCGGGATTTGCTGGGGGACAGCTAACGGCGGCTAAGTTACCTTGGTCTGCACCAACTACAGGGGCCTGGCTAGCTGTAGGATTTTCCAAGGTGCCGAGCCGAGTCTCCAATTTGCCCAGTCTGGCCTCCAAAGCTCCGAACAAGCTACACTTATTACAAGTACCGTTACTGCTAAAGGAGGCCGAGGAATAACTAAACATTTCACACCCAGAGCAGAAAAGTGGGGGAGAGACAGGAGAAGCCGCCATGGTAAACCGGCTAAGAGCTAATAGCTGCAGTAAGCTAGCAGATTCCTAAAAACACACAAAGTGAATAATGTGTAAATAATTTAGAGGTGATTCAGCAGAGTGAGTGCTTTAGTTAACACGTGAAGATTACACTGTGAAACAAATCGTTATCTAGTTAACTAGATCAATCTAACTGCACAGATTAAACAGCTAACAGATACAGAAAAACACCGCTGTGCTCTGGAACAGGAAGTGATACAATACCGCAGTGAGAGCCAACCACCAGTAGAGGCAAGTAAGAGTCAGCAGCAGTCAATATGTGGCTGGATTTTTACTTTCTGAAGCTGGATTTGACAGCTCTGTTTTTTATCTCCACGTGTGGGGCCTCTCAGGTTTTGGACATCTACAGATAATCTTAAAATCCTGTGGTCGACAACACTAGTTATTTTCATTAGTTACTTCATCCAAACCATCAACATGTTTATTAGACCACATTCCTACCAGGCTGCTCAAGGAAGCCCTACCATTATTTAATGCTTCAATCTTAAATATGATCAATCTATCTTTATTAGTTGGCTATGTACCACAGGCTTTTAAGGTGGCAGTAATTAAACCATTACTTAAAAAGCCATCACTTGACCCAGCTATCTTAGCTAATTATAGGCCAATCTCCAACCTTCCTTTTCTCTCAAAAATTCTTGAAAGGGTAGTTGTAAAACAGCTAACTGATCATCTGCAGAGGAATGGTCTATTTGAAGAGTTTCAGTCAGGTTTTAGAATTCATCATAGTACAGAAACAGCATTAGTGAAGGTTACAAATGATCTTCTTATGGCCTCAGACAGTGGACTCATCTCTGTGCTTGTTCTGTTAGACCTCAGTGCTGCTTTTGATACTGTTGACCATAAAATTTTATTACAGAGATTAGAGCATGCCATAGGTATTAAAGGCACTGCGCTGCGGTGGTTTGAATCATATTTGTCTAATAGATTACAATTTGTTCATGTAAATGGGGAATCTTCTTCACAGACTAAAGTTAATTATGGAGTTCCACAAGGTTCTGTGCTAGGACCAATTTTATTCACTTTATACATGCTTCCCTTAGGCAGTATTATTAGACGGTATTGCTTAAATTTTCATTGTTACGCAGATGATACCCAGCTGTATCTATCCATGAAGCCAGAGGACACACACCAATTAGCTAAACTGCAGGATTGTCTTACAGACATAAAGACATGGATGACCTCTAATTTCCTGCTTTTAAACTCAGATAAAACTGAAGTTATTGTACTTGGCCCCACAAATCTTAGAAACATGGTGTCTAACCAGATCCTTACTCTGGATGGCATTACCCTGACCTCTAGTAATACTGTGAGAAATCTTGGAGTCATTTTTGATCAGGATATGTCATTCAAAGCGCATATTAAACAAATATGTAGGACTGCTTTTTTGCATTTACGCAATATCTCTAAAATCAGAAAGGTCTTGTCTCAGAGTGATGCTGAAAAACTAATTCATGCATTTATTTCCTCTAGGCTGGACTATTGTAATTCATTATTATCAGGTTGTCCTAAAAGTTCCCTAAAAAGCCTTCAGTTAATTCAAAATGCTGCAGCTAGAGTACTGACGGGGACTAGAAGGAGAGAGCATATCTCACCCATATTGGCCTCTCTTCATTGGCTTCCTGTTAATTCTAGAATAGAATTTAAAATTCTTCTTCTTACTTATAAGGTTTTGAATAATCAGGTCCCATCTTATCTTAGGGACCTCGTAGTACCATATCACCCCATTAGAGCGCTTCGCTCTCAGACTGCAGGCTTACTTGTAGTTCCTAGGGTTTGTAAGAGTAGAATGGGAGGCAGAGCCTTCAGCTTTCAGGCTCCTCTCCTGTGGAACCAGCTCCCAATTCGGATCAGGGAGACAGACACCCTCTCTACTTTTAAGATTAGGCTTAAAACTTTCCGTTTTGCTAAAGCTTATAGTTAGGGCTGGATCAGGTGACCCTGAACCATCCCTTAGTTATGCTGCTATAGACGTAGACTGCTGGGGGGTTCCCATGATGCACTGTTTCTTTCTCTTTTTGCTCTGTATGCACCACTCTGCATTTAATCATTAGTGATTTATCTCTTCTCCCCTCCACAGCATGTCTTTTTCCTGGTTCTCTCCCTCAGCCCCAACCAGTCCCAGCAGAAGACTGCCCCTCCCTGAGCCTGGTTCTGCTGGAGGTTTCTTCCTGTTAAAAGGGAGTTTTTCCTTCCCACTGTAGCCAAGTGCTTGCTCACAGGGGGTCGTTTTGACCGTTGGGGTTTTACATGATTATTGTATGGCCTTGCCTTACAATATAAAGCGCCTTGGGGCAACTGTTTGTTGTGATTTGGCGCTATATAAAAAAATTGATTGATTGAATTGATTGACTATGATATAAGCAGTTGCCAGTAGATGGCAGTGTTCTATTTTGACGGTGGTTATATCACACGGCCTGAATCACAATTTAACAGACTTTCCGGCTTTTGGAGAAGCAACCTGAGCTTCTTCTGACATTTTTACTTAAAACAAACACAATAACAATGTCTGTAAACCCAGAGAATATATTCACGAGAGGTTAAGGCACAATATACAAAGAGTTTAATGCTGTTGTCCGTGTGGAGCCTGATCAGAGTGTCGTGAACTTTTACCCATAATGCACTGTGCACACACCATGTCCACACTAAAACCTTCAAAATGAGTGCATTACTTTAAAACTATAACATATATCTGATATTTTCACTTTGTAAAACTTCAGACGTGACGTTAATTTAAATAACTTGTCCAAAAATGGTTTGGTTAAAATTCTTACCATAAGTTAAATCTCCATGCCTCTGTATGACTTGGATGCTATTGCCAGCATGGGGTCAAAAGAAATGAGTAATGAATGTTTTTTTCTTTTCTATGACCAGTCCTCCTTTGCCTGCAGAGGATAGAGCGGCTTCTTCTTGAACCAGCTCTTCTCTACTTGTAAAGGATAGAACTGCGCATCTACTACAAAAAACTACGTCTGCAAAAATGTTAGCGGTCTAAAAATTATTGGACCAAAACTTACCGGAAGATAATTGGTGCGATGATGGTTTTCAAAGTTATCTGAAAAGCTAATCTGATAATGAAAACATTATATTTGCTAATTAGTGGAAAGTGGATTAGCGGAACTGTGCCCACCACTGCAGCATTTGAACAATGGTTACATAAAAAATGAGAAAACATAATGAAACTAGTTCAAACAGCATATCATGAAAATAAACCACTATCCTTAGCACAAGCAAGTATAATCGTAACCATAATATATCTTCAACTTCCCCCTCTCACGTGACCTTATGGCTAAAATACTTCCTACAGAAACGTTTTCAGGCCTTACAATTGATTTCCTTCAGTTTTTACTCTTTAATCTAACAGGCCAAGAGATTTTTGTTTCTGCTGCCTGCCCCCTCCTCTTTGCAAGACATGTTAATTCCTCTCCATATGCTAACATTTGGACAGGAATTAACATGCAGCTCAAGTGAACCTGTCTGAGAACATTCCAAAGAAACAATAGGCCACATTCCTCTGTCATGTCTGATTGAGCCTGAGTGCAAAAGTATTATTTCAGCTGGAGTCTGCCACCACTGCCCCTGCAACATTATTCATTTTACAGTCACTTTCATTGAGGTCATATCTTATTTCATGTACTAAGAGTAACCACTTTTCATTTTATATTTTATTTAGCCAACAAACTGTTTTACTCTACTTTTATCATTTGATCCAAGATATGTTTTCTATTTGTCATAAAAAAAGCACTTATTGTAATAATTGCCTGTCATTTTAAGAAGGGCAGAAGTATTTTTGATGAAAATCCTTCATGAATGGTAATTTGGTTGTAGGTTAAACACCAATTACAATGACAATGTACTGTACTAAGCTCACAATGTCATAGAACTGGGATTAGCACACCCCCCCCCCCCCCCAACAACAAAAAAAAAAACATTTAATCTTGGAATAATGACAAACAGAAGCTATAACGTCAGGAAGAAAACAAAATTTATTTCTCCCCCCAAAAAGGCTTGTTACTATACAAAGACTGTACAAAGCACACAAATGTAGCATACAGTTGTCATAACTAGCAGTTTCCACATTCCAAAGGTGCGTCTTGCCTACATTTGCCACAGGTGTATTTTTGGCAGTGTACACAATGTTCAGTGCTTCTGTTATTACTGCAGAGTAGGCCCACCTGGCACTGTGTCTTTTTCTTCTGAGAAACTCATCTTACAATACTATTATTGTAAAGCACTTTGAGTGTCTGATGCAGATGGAAAAGCGTTATATAAATGCAGTCCATTTAGTGCCTTTTCCTGCAGATGTCTGTTTTGAAGTTCCTCTGTGAGCTCCAGCATGAACAGTTGCAGACTTTCTTTTGATCTTGTACATGCTGTGTAGAAAACGTGCATTTGTGGCAGCCATGTCCAACAGGTTCTAAAACACAGCCATGGACCATCTCCATGTTCCTGTACACACGGAGTAGTTGCATAATTTCTGGTCCATGATTTCAACACCACATTTGAAATGGTTATAATCAACAACAGTGTTTGTTTTTTGTTTTCGTGTGTCCACAATTTCCACTTTCTGATGCATGGTGCTCAGAAGACAGACAGATTTATTTATTTTTTTTGTTGCCTACACCATCAGCAAGGCACTTCCAGATGTGACCACCTGTGTTGAGTACAACTGGCGGCCTGAGGTTTCCTTAGCAGTTGCTGGTAGCTCCTGGCGATTTTTGTTGATGGTGCCAAGCAGAGTTGTTTTTCATTGAAGAAGCCTGTTAGCCAGAGACAGAGAGGTGAAGAAATTGTCCATAGTTACAGTCCTTCCCTGGTCCATAAATGGTTCCATCAACTTCAAAACAACATTCTCTGACAAGTGGGATCTTTTCCCAAGTAAGATGTCTCCTGACATTTCATTTAATTTCATTTCATTTATTAATTCATTTCAAGCAGTGTAACAAAATACATGAACCTAGTACATATTAAACAATCAGATATATTTCATTTTTGCTCGAAAAGGAGTGGGAAGAAAAAAACTTATTGAATCCCACCCCTATCTTACATTAATACTTAAACTATATTTGACTTCCAATTTCCATATCAGTTGAGAAAAAAAAAAAAACACACACACACACACACACACACACACAAAACAAAACAAAATAAATAACACACCAAAATAAGAAACAAGTCATTCACATTGAAAATATATATAACTAAATGAAGAGTAGATTAGTAAATACAGTAAATATTCATATAAGAAACGACAAGCTACATACCAACAATGGTAAGAACAATGTTGCCAACAATGGTAATACAATAGAAAGAACTCACATACCAACGATGGAAAGGAAACATCAGGTATCAAACACAACACTGATACAGACAAGTGCACAACAAGACATTTAAACTCTACTATGACTATATTCTGACCAAACTGCATTTTTATACAAGGACTTAAATTTGTGAATATTTGGGCAAAGCTTTCACTGTAGATCCAGAGCATTCCACATTTTGACCCCACATACTGTCACACAAAAACTTTTACAAGTGGTTTGTACCTTAGGTAAAATAAAATTTCCATTACCTCTCAGATTATGAATGTTCTCTTTGTGAGAAAAGAATTTTTGCACATTTTTTGGAAGTTGATTATTGAATGCTTTAGATAACATAATTACAGTACAATATTTTACAAGGTCATGAAATTTTAATAATTTGGACTGGATAAAAAGATCATGGGTGTGCTCTAAGAAACCAACCTTATGAATAATCCGCATGGCTCTTTTTTGCAATAAGAATAGCAGATTTGTTGAACATTTATAGTTATTGCCCCATATTTCGACACAGTATGTGAAATAGAGGAGAACCAGAGAACAATATAAAATACGGAGTGGTATTTGGTCAAGGAACTGCTTAGCTTTGTTTATAATAGAGAGATTCTTAGATATTTTATTTTTTATGTGCCTGATAATTTGCTATCCATAATTACACCAAGAAATTTGTTTTCCGATACATTTTCAATTTGTACACCATCAATAATAATTTGAAATTCATTTCTATGTTTATAATGACCAAAAATCATAGCTTTTGTTTTACTTAGATTTAACAGTAATTTATTGGTGTCCATCCATTTCTTTAATTTATTCATTTCCATATTCACAGTTTCCAGAAGCTCGTTATAATCTAAACTACTATAGACGATGTTTGTGTCATCAGCAAAGAGAATAAGCTTTAAAAATTTTCATGCATTGAATATATCATTAATGTAAAGATTGAACAAAATTGGACCCAGCACTGACCCCTGGGGGACAAAACAGGTAATACCAAGATGTTCAGACGCATAATCTCCCATTTTCACATACTGTACCCTTCCGGTCAGATAATTTCGTATCCAATTCCCCGCTACTCCTCTGATTCCATAATTTTCAAGTTTGCCAATCAAAATTGAGTGGTTAATCATATCAAACGCCTTTTTCAAATCAATAAAGATACCAACTGCATATTTATTATGGTCCAGAGCATTCGTTATTTCTTCTACAGCCTCCATTATTGCCATAGAAGTAGTTCTTTTGGACCTAAAGCCATATTGACTTTCATTTATTATTTGATGTTTGTTAATGAAATTTTCAAGCCGAAAAGTGAATAATTTTTCCAAAATTTTTGAAAACTGAGGGAGGAGGGAGATTGGACAATAATTGGTAAAAGTGTGTTTGTTTCCATTTTTAAATAATGGTATCACTTTTGCTATTTTCATTTTGCTAGGAAAACAACCAGACTGGAAAGACAAGTTGCAAATATGAGCAAATGGAATTACAATATTGTCAACAATTCTCTTTACTAAAGACATATCAGTACCATCACAATCTGTGGAATATTTACTTTTACATTTGAGAATTACTTCTTTTACTTCTTGTTCATTGGTTGCAGAGAGAAACATTGAAAATGGATTCTTAATCATAGTGTCATTTGCTAAGGGCTGACTTTGGGAATGGTCTGGAATCCCAGCAGACATTGAGAACTATACTAACTATGTGGCATGTCAGAAGGGTGAAGGTAAGTCTACAGTATCAACTGTTAGTCAGGCAAGTACAGTTGTCATCACAGATCATAGATCTGAATGACAGGTAAGTACAGTGGTACTCAGAGGGTATCGGACAGGATGTCAGGTAAGTCATGTGGTGACCAGAGGTCATGAATGGGAAGGTCAGGTAAGTACAGTACCTTGTCTCCTGGAGACTTTGTCTCATGGTGACTATTTCCTTGTCTCCATAACCTTTTCACCTGACATTGACAAGGATATGGCCCATACAGATGGGGGAGGGTAGGAGCACTTCTCAGGAAACACTGGGCAGGCAGGCATGAGATAACAGGCAGAGTACATCACATTTGCTCCCATTTCCAAGGCTGGTAGAAAGGTTCCCCTGAGTGGTCATATGTGAAGACCGTTCTGGGTTTACAGGTCTGATTGATCTGCTCAGTTGCTGCTCTACCTCTCTCAATGGCTCCAGTACAGGCATGGCATCCATCTCAGGTCCTTGGAAACTTCCATTCTTCACAGCATCATGTCTGGATCCTGTTTTTCCACAGATGGGGCTGGATCAGCACTTGTTGAGTCGGACATTGTCTCTGCTGTTACCAGAGGGTCAAATGGTTCTGTCAGCTGTGGATCTTTAGACTCTACCTGGGTTAAAGGTTGATATTCTAGTGTCACAGCCCTCAACTTTCTGTGTCGCTCAGATTGAGGTGGGTGGTGTCTGACAGCCGTCCTTTCACACACTGGCAAAGGTCTGAGGTTGTATGAGCATCCTTCCTCATCACCCGAGGTGCTGGAATCTGGTTGGATTGTCTCTCTGGGCTGCAGATGATGTCTCTACTTCTTCTCTACACTGGTGTCACATTCCTCTTGGCTGGCAAGTCACTGACAGGCAAGAGGAGGTTGTGGTTTAGGACATAGAGGGTTCAGTTACCTGTTTCTGCTTGGACTCAGTGTACAAGGCCATCTCCCAGCTTTTTGATGACACGGTGGATCTTTTCTTCACAGTCAGATTGAGGATCTTGTCAGCTGCCATTTTGTCAGACTTGTTTCGGCTTAGGTAGGCCTTATCAGAATGGGTGAAATGATCTACTAGGACAAGGATGTACAAGCCTCCTTTAGTGGGGTCAAGGTGCAGGTAGTCAACAGAGAGCATCTCAAAAGGGGCACAGGTTGTGATTGAGCCCACTGGTGCTTTCTCATGGACAGCAGGTCGCTTTTCTTTAATGCATAGCCAGTGGCGATTGACATAGTCATCGATGTTGCATAGTGCGCGCTCATACACACACCATCTGGAGTAGGCTTTGTGGTGGCAGCGTGCTGTGTGCTCCTGTACGACCCTCTTTGGGCAAGTGCTACACCAAATACTGTGCGTTTCAGTCATTTCATCCAGGTCAGTCTTGTGCTCTTCCTCTGCATTGCTTTATACTCTTGCACTATCTAACCATGCCTGTCTTAGATCCAGGGCAATGGTCTATCCTTTGTGTGTGTTTCCCTCCTGCTTGTTGGGAGTGCATGCTGACAGGCACATGCCGTGGACTCGGGGCTTTGTCAGTGGAGTCTTCCATGCCCTAATATCTATCTCTGATGCAAATCTGGTGAGTATTTTCCTGAAGTAGTTTTGAGGTAAACCTCCAAAGCCTATATAAAGTGAAATGTTGATCCAGAATCTGGATCCAGACCAGCTCCAAAATTCGGTGGTGTCAGGGTTCATGTAAGTGACCACTGAAGTCATTAATGGCCTGGCATCCAATATGTGTTATATGGCTTTGATATATTAAAATGCTGATAGTATTGATCTATATTGGTGAAAAGTTTAACTTGTAAAGAGTGACCTTATGTTACCTTACATAACTCAATCTTGTTTACTATTATGACTCTGCGCTATAAATAAATATTTGTTTATATTGTTTGTTGTGGAAAGTTGTAGAACTTTCTATTGGTTTTTGCTGGAATTCGATGGAACTTTCTGGAATCTTCCATGGAATACTGTGGAAACTTCTAGAATATTCTTGGGGAAGCTTTAGAAACCACTAGAATCTGAAAGAACTTTCTAGAATTTGAATTTTCCTCTGGAACTTTCCAGAACAAATTTGGGGTATATAAGCTGGCTTGCACGCTACCCTGCAGTTCAGTTCACTGCAGTTGTTGATTATAAGGAGACACATTTTGGATTTATTTCTCAGAACATTCTCAGAACATTATAACAGAACACGGATTTATCAGACTTGTGTGCCAAGACGTATAGAGGACTGATTGGAGCATGCAGCTGGAACTTGTTTGGGACATTTGGTATATACAGTAATTGCAACCTGCTGTGGGATATTTTGCACTATGTAATCACTGGATTACTGTGATACTGTGATATCTACGTGTGGATACCTTGGTGAAGGTGGATACGTGTGGATTTGTACCTGCAGCAGTGAACATCACCTGCGGCCTAAAGACAGATAAGTTCATCTTTGTCATATCTGTATTTTATCGTTGGGGTATTTGCCTGTAAGGATCGCATAATTAGTGTTAATTGCGATTTTGCCTTAGTTGGTATACCTGTGGATATTTTCAGATATATTTATTGTGTATCTGGTCTAGGCGTTTGTGTGTTCTGTAATTGATTTACTTGAAGTAATATTTATATTGCTTGAGAAAAGGTTAATATAAGTTCTGCATTAAATTCTTGTGTTGTTCTTATTCCATCAGATGAATACATTTGATTATAATTTACTACTACATTAGAAATAAATCCAAAATTCTTATAAACACAGGAATTTCAAAGGCAAATCACTGAGAAATATTTGTAATTTGTGTTTATTTGAATTACAGGATATTATTATATTGCTGTGTTGTAATATAATAAGCTTTGATTACCATAGCATTGGTATATTATTTGTGTTTGTTGAATAGTGTGTGAATTAGATAGTTGTCAATATGTTGCAAATTGGTAAAGAGTCACCATTGTCAGAGCGGACGTCAGGTGATATAGAAGATAGAATAGGTGCTGGGGAACACAGAAGGCAGTTCAGTGCTGTACTCAATCAAGGAGAAGTTCTTAGAGAGAAAGCAGTCTCTCTTAAGAAGGTGTGTGGTGGACATACATCTGATGTCACTCGCAAATACGACATCATGTCAACAAGAGGACACCCCTGTAGCAGTATTACAGGAGCAGATGGCAGCACTGCAGAAAGCGTTCACAAAGTTCAGCGCTGCTCATGCAGAGTATGTGTCATGTGCTGCAGCCCTCGATCCAAGTGATGTACAACAGTGTGAAGCCCACTTCATTGAAACTGAAGCCAAGGTCCAAAGGGCACAGGCTGATAGAATCTCCAAAAAAGACCAGGGAGATGATATCACACCCGATGACAGCGCTTCCCAAATGAGCTCAAGAATCAGCCGTTCATCTTCTACTACATCCAGTGCCAGGGCAAATGCTGCTGCCAAAAAAGCAGCATTGCTAACAAAGGCAAAGTTTCTTCTGAAGAAACAAGAAATGGAATTTCAAGAGCAGCTGAGGGAGAAGGAAGTCTCACTCAGGGAGAAGGAAGCATCACTGAAATACAGCCATGCTTTACAGCGACTGGAACTAGAAAATGAGATTGACGCTGCATTTAAAGAAGCGAGAGTACTGGCAGAAAGCATGGGTCAAACCACTGTGAAGACAGAGAGCAGTGGCGAGACTGATATTCCAGCTCCAAAATATCATACAGATGGAAAGAAAACTCCATTCAGCACTACAGCTACTGGAGGAGCAACTGCTGATGTCCAACTGGCCACTGTTAAAGCACCTGCAGCTTTGCCATGTCATCCTTTCCAGCTTCCTTCATTCCCAACTCTTCAAAGACCGTACAGGGCCAGTAATCTGTTGAATCCTTAGGCACCAGAGTAGACCATCCCAGAAGAACCAAGTGACCTGCCTTCTGTGGAAGAGGAAGTACTATCTGCAGCAAGAATGCCAGTCACCGATGACCAGCCCCCAAGCTTCTCTACTAGGAGAACTCAAGAGAATCAAGAAGATCCTGCTTCTAATGCTCAAGAAGACCTTCTTATCTACAGCGCCAGTTTTTAGACACCCTCAAGTTACCACAGTCCACACTAAAGATCTTTGATTGAAATCTGATGGAATATTCGTCATTTATTAGAGCTTTTGATGACAACGTGGGCAACAAAGCTGTGGATGATGGTACCAAACTCAACCGACTTCTTCATTACTGCACTGGTAAGGCAGAAAAGGTCCTGCAGTCATGCAATTACAGTGAACCCTCAGTGGGCTATGCCAAAGCCAAAAAACTCCTCCATACCAGGTTTGGAGAGTACAGGATAGCTGCTGCCTGGGTACCCAAGCTTACAGAAGGACGTCCAATCAGCAGTCCAAATAATGGAGAAGCGATCCAAGACCTCGCTTATGATCTCACAGCCTCTGTAGAAACCTTGAAAGCTATGTCCAGGCTAGATGAAATTGACACCAGGAACAGCATCAAGGACATAGTGGAGTGCCTACCAATCCACTTACAGCATAGATGGAGAACAAAGCTTGTAGACGAATATGACAGAAACAACAGGTATCTCAATATTGAAGATCTTGTGGAGTTTGTAAAAAAGGCAAGCCGTGAAATAAACCACCCTCTCTTTGGAGTCCAGTCAACCAAGAAGGACAACAAAGGAAATCAGAAGCCACACAGTAAAGGCAAGATCTCCAACTTCAGTACTGAAGGCCAGACAAATTCATCCAGTAACAAGAAACCCTCATACTCAACAACTAGACCTCAAAGTACCTGTATCTTGTGTGCCGAGTCTCATGGTCTGTATTTCTGCAGCAAGTTCAAGAAGATCTTACCAGGAGAACGCTTGGTGTTTGCAAAGAAGAAAAGAGCCTGCTTCAACTGCCTCTGTACCGGGAAGCATCTTGCTCATGAATGCAGTATGAAGAGCAACTACAATGTCTCTGGCTGCACTATCAAGCATTCTAGACTGTTACATGATGCACTACAGACCAAGAAGACTAAGGATGAAGAACCCCAGGTTGAACACGTGAAGCTCTCTGATGCATCTGCCACTAAGGACATGGAAGAGAAGAAGCCAAGTCCTACAGTGACAGCAAGCAACTGTTCATGCTCATTATCAGCCCAAGACAGAGCTGAAGTGGCTCTCCCAATCATCTCAGTTAATGTCCGAGGTAAAGGACAAGAAGGCTACATCCGCACCCAAACCTTACTGGACAGTGGCAGCAACAGGACGTTCTGCTCAACAGCTTTACTGGACAAGCTTGGAATTTCTGGACAACAAGGCTCTATGCGACTGAAAACTCTGACAGAGGGCTGAGATTGTGATGTCATTGTGACCTCTTTGGAAGTCAGAGCAATTAATGGGAAAAAGAAGAGACGCAAGGTCATATCTATTCCCAAGGTGTATGCTATGAAGGTTTTCCCATCATTTAAGAAGAACAGAGCACGTCATGAAGACTTGGAGAAATGGGATCACTTAAAACACATCAACCTGCCACCCAAGGATGATTCTGCTGTAACACTTATCATCGGACAGGATGTACCAGAAGCCCTCATCCCATTTGAGACTCATCAAGGTGAAGGAGGAGACCCATACGCTATCAGGACAGCACTTGGTTGGACAATCAATGGTCCTGTATGTTCCAGTCTCTCTGATGAATCAGTGTGCAACTTCATTACTGGCAAACTCAGAGTCAGACTAAGACTCACTTTTATTGTCACTCGACCCTTACAGGCAGAACGAGATGCAGTTTCTCCAGGTCTTGGTGTAGTTAACTGGGACATTTTTTTAAAACCTAACCTATTGTATAAAGTTTTGCAATATAAACTTTTGCAATGTACAATATGCGTGCCCCTGTGGCCATAGAATATATATACAAAGCACAGGGTCGGCAGCAGCGTTAGAGTATTAAGAAGGTGTCAATGTGCATGTAGTGCAATGTTCAACAGTTTGGTGGTGGATGTTGAACTGTTCAACAGTCTGACAGCATTCGGGTAGAAGCTGTTTTTCAGTCTGGATGTTTTTGGCCGGATGCTGCACAGCCTCCTTCCAGAGGGAAGGGGTGTGAACAGACTGTGGGCAGGGTGGGTGGAGTCTCGGAGGATGCAGGTGGCTTTGTCTCTACATCTGGAGATGTAGATGTCCCCAATGGGTGGTAAGCTGCATCCCATGGTCCTCTGTGCAGACTTCAGGATGATGGTGGAGGATGAGGTGGTGTTGATCCTGACACTCTGTGGCCTCCCAGTCAGGAAGTCCAGGATCCAGTTGCACAGTGCTGAGGGGGCTCCTAGTTCAGCCAGCTTGGAAACCAGTTTATGCGGGATGATGGTGTTGAACGCAGAAGTGAAGTCCAGGAACAGCAGCCTTGCATAGGAGTCCTTGTTCTCTATGTGGGAGAGGGCCTGATGCACCACGGTGGACATGGCATCAGCTGTGGACCGGTTTTGCCTGCATGCATACTGGTGCTCATCTACAGTCACATCGATGGTCTGTTTCAGGCGCCTCATCACCAGCTTCTCAAAGCACTTTGTGGTGATGGGGGTGAGTGCAACTGGCCTGTAGTCGTTGAGGCAGGATGGTGCAGAGGTCTTTGGCACAGGGATTATCCTTGATGTCTTGAGGCACGGCGGAACTCTGGCTTGGGACAGAGAGGTGTTGAATATATCTGCCAGAACCTCAGACAGCTGGTGTGCACAGTCTTTAAGGACCCTCCCTGGTATTCTGTCAGGGCCCGAGGCCTTTTGGGGGTTGATCCTCTGCAGCACGTTCCTCACCTCAGCTGTGGTGATGTTGCTGACTGGGGGGTCTTTGGGGGAGGGAGGGACTCGGGAGGGGGTGGTGTTGTTGGACGACTCAAAACGTGCATAAAAGGTGTTCAGAGTGTCTGGGAGCGCTGGGTCTGCAATGGTTGTTTCTGGCATCCTCACGTGTGAACTTGATATTGGAGTCCACCGAATTGATGTGTTCTGTAAAGTCCTCGACCTCCTGTTGCTTGATTTTAACCCATGTGTCATCGACATATCTGAACCAGTGACTGGGAGAGATGCCCGTGAACAACGTCAAGGCTGTCTTTTCCACTCGCTCCATGTACAGATTGGCCACAATGGGGGATACCGGAGACCCCATTGCACAACCATGGATCTGCCTGTAGTAATTCCCCCTAAACAGGAAATACGTGGTGTTAAGACAGATCTCCAAGAGTTGGCAGATGTGGTCTGGTGTGAGTTTGGTCCTTTCAGGTAGAGACACATCCTCCAGCAGTCTCTGCCTCACAGCTGAGATGGCCTCAGCAGTGGGGATGCAAGTGAACAACGAAGTCACATCAAATGACACCATCATTTCATCTGCCTCCAGCTGCAGGCCTTGATCTTGTTTTGTGAACATCTCAGCTGTGAGGCAGAGACTGCTGGAGGATGTGTCTCTACCTGAAAGGACCAAACTCACACCAGACCACATCTGCCAACTCTTGGAGATCTGTCTCAACACCACATATTTCCTGTTTAGGGGGAATTACTACAGGCAGATCCATGGTTGTGCGATGGGGTCTCCGGTATCCCCCATTGTGGCCAATCTGTACATGGAGTGAGTAGACGTGAGGATGCCAGAAACAACCATTTAGCCTTCTTGGACTGTGATGTTACGATTGGAGAGAACAGGCAACTCCAGACAGAGGTTTACAGAAAACCCACTCACACTGACCAATATCTGCTCTTTGGCTCAAACCACCCCCTTGAACACAAGCTTGGGGTGATCAGGACTCTTCAACACAGAGCCCTACAGGTGCCCACAACTGCAGAGAGAAGGGCTAAAGAACAACAACTTGTACGGAAAGCCCTCACAGTATGTGGGTACCCACGATGGTCCCTGGACAAAGTGCAGAAGTCCCAGAAAACAAAGAGACCAGATAGACAGGAGACGGAGACAAGAAGAAGAGGAGTGTCTCTCCCTTATTTAGCAGGAGTAGGGGAAAAACTACAGAGGATCTTCAGACAGCACAAAATCCCAGTTTACTTTAAACCGGTTAACACCTTGAGACAGAAATTAGTTCACCCTAAGGACAGGATCCCTAGTTACAAATAGAGCAATGTAGTGTATTATATCAGATGTCAGGAAAACTGTAATGAACACTACATAGGTGAGACTAAGCAACCTTTAAACAAGAGGCTATACCAGCACTGCAGAGAGGTCGCCAGTGGACCTCAGTCTGCAGTTCATCTCCACCTGAAAGACACTAACCACACGTTTGAGGACAAGGAAGTTAAAATCTTAGCCAGAGAGAAGAAATGGTTTTAGAGAGGTGTCAAGGAAGCATTCTTTGTAAAACAGTTGAAACCCAGCCTTAACTGGGGGGCGGGTCTCAGACACGCTTTGTCCCCTGTTTACAATGGGGTACTCAGGTCAAAGCAGTTTCAGTCTTTTGTTCATGGTAATGAGTCATTCACGTCATCAGGGGAGTCGTCAAGGGAGCCATCAGGGGAGGCTTCCATCCCATCATTAGGAGAGTGCACAATAGGTGCTAATTAGAGCTATTGTTTAGTCACTAGCCTATAGTAGTCGGCCTCTCAGTAGGAGGGGTCTGGTTAGGTTAAAAAACTCCAGCTTTTGTTGGCTTCTGGTTTATTCTTCTCTACAAGAGTCAAGACAGAAGTCAGACTACCAGAGCAAGAATTTTAGCTGAGGAAGCTTCTGTGATTTGAAGCGAAACATCCTCACGTCAAGCAACCCAGTCTAGTCGAAGATTCAAGCTTCTCTACTATTTTGATGCAAGCTGATGGAGTTATGTAGCTGCTCAAAGCTCGACCAGTCAATCAACGTATGGCCGATTTACCTGCTGATAGAGTCACCCCAAGCAAGTCGCCATTTTCCAGTGTTGGAGTGGACTGTTTTAGGCCATTTTTGGTGAAGAGAGACCGGTGTCGTGAAAAGCGCTATGTATGTTTATTTACTTGTCTGACGACTCGTGCCATCCACATAGAGAAACTGCACACGATGGATGCAGACTCCTTCATCAATGCCCTAACCAGGTTCATCTCAAGAAGAGGAACACCTGAGAGAATCTGCTCTGACAATGGTACTAACTTTGTAGGGGCTGATAGGGAACTTAGGGAATCTATGCGATCTTTGCTAGAGTACCCTAAAGTTAAAGATTACATGCTGCAGTGTGAGATAAAATGGATATTCAATCCACCAGCTGCTTCCCACATGGGTGGTGTTTGGGAAAGACAGATCAGGACTGTTCGCAAGGTTCTAAACTCCATCCTATGTGATCACGTTTTAGACGATGAGATACTAGACACTGTGTTTTGTGGAGTCAATCGTGAATGGCCGTCCACTTACTGTAGTGTCTGACAACCCTACAGATCTGAAACCACTAACACCCAATGACTTATTGTTACCTGGGGCAGGTGCACCATTGATGCTGGGGACTTTTAAGAAAGAAGACACATATGGTAAATGCTGGAGACACACCCAATTTCTAGCTGACCAGTTCTGGAAGCGATGGGTAAAAGAGTACCTGCCCTCACTACAACTGAGACAGAAGTGGATACAGCCTCAGCGTAATTTCCAAGAAGGTGACATCGTCCTGGTGATGGACGAGACTACACCAAGAAGGACCTGGCCACTTGGACGCATCAACAAGGTGTTCCCTGGTAGAGACGGTCTAGTCAGATCGGTTGAAGTGAAGACACAGTCAAGTGTATTAATAAGGCCAGTGACAAGCTATGTCTTCTGGAAGTCATAGATTAATGTTTTGTGACTTGCAACAGTCAGGAACAAAGGCCATAAAATGCCTCCTGACTGGGAGTGTACGCCTAACACTGCTCTGCAAATCTTCAAATTGCATATGTTTAATATTTTTGTGCAAGTTTAATTAACTTTCATGTTGCATTGTTGTATTTATGAGTTTAGTAAATGTTCACTGGCACAGTTCACATTTAAGGGGCCGGGATGTAACTGACCAGTGAAGTCATTAATGGCCTGGCACCCAATATGTGTTATATGGCTTTGATATATTAAAATGCTGATAATATTGATGTTGTGTGGGCCGCCAGAAGAGGAGGTACTGCTGGCCCACCACCAGAGGGCACCCTGTCTGGAGTGCGGGCTCCAGGCACCAGAGGGTGCAGCCGCCTCACAGGAGCAGCCAGGGTGACAGCTGTCACACATCGCCGGCAACAGCTGTTACCAATCACCTGATCGGCAGGGGTATATCAGCAGGACGACGTCTCCACCTCTTTGCCGAGATATCGTTCTACCTGGAAGGTAATAATCTCAGCTGACTGCTTGACAGTAACTTTTGTGATTTTTGTGAGTGATTGCAGACTTTTTCTCCAATGAGAGGTGGAGGTAGCTTCCCTGCCGTGCAGGTTGCTGGGTGCAGACGCGCCCACGTTTAATTGTGTTCTTGTTCCTCGCCAGCAGTACCAGGTCCGACACGCGGAGGCAGTGGCCACCTGGGAGTTCGGAACTTGGCGGCTCCAGTATTCCCGGGGTCCTGTGGCGGAGGAAACCGTATGGTTCCGGTTCTACTTTGGAGAGGCGTCTCCTATCTTCGAGCCTGCCCAATGCAAGTCAAACCTGTTTCCAGTGCACGTTGGCCTCTGCCAGGGCTGCCCTTTGTCACCGGTTCTGTTCATTATTTTTATGGACAGAATTTCTAGGCGCAGCCAGGGTGTAGAGGCGGTCTGGTTGGGAACCACAGAATCTCGTCTCTGCTGTTTGTGGACAATGTGGTTCTGTTGGCTTCTGTTGGCAATGCAAACCAACCTCCTGCTGCGGTCGTACAGGGACCGGATAGCCCTTAGCAAAGGACCCCGGACCCCGTACTCCCGGAGCACTCCCCACAGGGTGCGCCGAGGGACACGGTCGAATGCCTTCTCCAGATCCACAAAACATGTGGACTGGTTGGGCAAACTCCCATGAACCCTCGGGCACCCGATGGAGCGTGTAGAGCTGGTCCAGTGTGCCGCGACCAGGATGAAAACCACACTGCTCCTCCTGAATCCAAGGTTCAACCATCGGTCGAATTCTCCTCTCCAGTACTCTGGAATAGACCTTACCGGGGAGGCTGAGGAGTGTGATCCCCCTATAGTTGGAACACACCCTCTGGTCCCCCTTCTTAAACAGAGGGACCACCACCCCGGTCTGCCAATCCAGAGGCACTGTCCCCGATCGCCACGCGATGTTGCAGAGGCGTGTCAGCCAAGACAGCCCCACAACAACCAGAGACTTAAGGTACTCAGGACGGATTTAATCTACCCCAGGAGCCTTGCCACCGTGGAGCTTTCTAACCACCTCGGTGACTTCGGCCTGGGTAATGGATGAGTCCACCTTCGAGTCCCCAGTCTCTGCTTCCTCTTCGGAAGACGTGACGATGGGATTGAGGAGATCCTCAAAGTACTCCTTCCACTGCCGGACAACATCCCCAGTCAGGGTCAACAGCTCCCCACCCGCACCGTAAACAGTGCTGGTGGAGAGCTGCTTCCGCCTCCTGAGGCGTCGGACGGTTTGCCAGAATCTCTTCGAGGCCGACCGATAGTCCTCCTCCATAGCCTCCCCGAACTCATCCCAGACCCGAGTTTTTGCCTCTGCGACCGCACGGGCTGCGGCACGCTTGGCCTGCCGGTACCTGTCAGCTGCCTCTGGGGTCCCACCTACCAACAAAGATAAGTAGGACTCCTTCTCAGCTTGATGGCATCCCTTACTTCCGGTGTCCACCACCGGGTTCGGGATGGCCGCTACGACAGGCACCAGAGACGTTGCGACCACAGCTACGAGCAGCCGCATCGACAATGGAGGTGGAGAACATGGTCCACTCGGACTGCATGTCTCCAACCTCCACCGGGATCTGGGAGAAGCTCTCCCACAGGTTGGAGTTGAAGACCTCACTGACAGAGGGTTCCGCCAGTCGTTCCCAGCAGACCCTCACGATACGTTTGGGCCTGCCAGGTCTTACATTCGTACAGAAACCTTCCAGAGGATAACAGACAACAGAAAAAATAACAAACACAATAACAGGTTAATTAAAAAAACATGGGGAATTATAAAAAAAAACTTTCCAAAGGTACAGAAACCTTCCAGAGGATAACAGACAACAGAAAAAACAACAAACTCAATAACAGGTTAATTAAAAAAACAGGGGGAATTATTAAAAAAAAAAAAAAAAAAAAATTCCAAAGGTACAGAAACCTTCCAGAGGATAACAGACAACAGCAAAAACAACAAACTCAGTAACAGGTTAATTAAAAAAACAGGAAGAATTATTAAAAAAAAAAACTTTCCAAAGGTATAGAAACCTTCCAGAGGATACCAGACAACAGCAAAAACAACAAACTCAATAACAGGTTAATTTAAAAAACAAGGGGAATTATATATATATATATATATAAAAAACTTTCCAAAGGTACACAAACCTTCCAGAGGATAACAGACAACAGCAAAAACAACAAACTCAATAACAGGTTATTTAAAAAAACAGGGGGAATTATAAAAAAAAAAAAAAACTTTCCAAAGGTACAGAATCCTTCCAGAAGATAACAGACAACAGCAAAAAACAACAAACTCAATAACAAGTTAATTAAAAAACATGGGGAATTATAAAAAAAAAAAAAACTGTCCAAAGGTACAAAAACCTTCCAGAGAAAAACACACAACAGCAAAAACAACAAACTCAATAACAGGTTAACTTAAAAAAAACAGGGAGAATTATATAAAAAAAACTTTCCAAAGGGACAGAAACCTTCCAGAGGATAACAGACAACAGAAAAAACAACAAACTCAATAACAGGTTAATTAAAAAAACAGGGGGAATTATTAAAAAAAAAAAAAAATTCCAAAGGTACAGAAACCTTCCAGAGGATAACAGACAACAGCAAAAACAACAAACTCAGTAACAGGTTAATTAAAAAAACAGGAAGAATTATTAAAAAAAAAAACTTTCCAAAGGTATAGAAACCTTCCAGAGGATACCAGACAACAGCAAAAACAACAAACTCAATAACAGGTTAATTTAAAAAACAGGGGGAATTATATATATATATATAAAAAACTTTCCAAAGGTACACAAACCTTCCAGAGGATAACAGACAACAGCAAAAACAACAAACTCAATAACAGGTTATTTAAAAAAACAGGGGGAATTATAAAAACAAAAAAAAACTTTCCAAAGGTACAGAATCCTTCCAGAAGATAACAGACAACAGCAAAAACAACAAACTCAATAACAAGTTAATTAAAAAAACATGGGGAATTATAAAAAAAAAAAAACTGTCCAAAGGTACAAAAACCTTCCAGAGAAAAACACACAACAGCAAAAACAACAAACTCAATAACAGGTTAACTTAAAAAAAATAGGGAGAATTATATAAAAAAAAACTTTCCAAAGGGACAGAAACCTTCCAGAGGATAACAGACAACAGCAAAAACAACAAACTCATTAACAGGTTAATTAAAAAAATGGGGAATTATTAGAAAAAAACTTTCCAAAGGTACAGAAACCTTCCAGAGGATAATAGACAACAGCAAAAACAACAATCTCGATAACAGGTTAATTAAAAAAACAGGGGGAATTTATATATATATATGTACGAGGTCTATTAGAAAAGTATCCGACTTTATTATTTTTTCAAAAGCCATATGGATTTGAATCACGTGTGATTACATCAGACATGCTTGAACCCTCGTGGGCATGCGAGAGTTTTTTCACGCCTGTCGGTTACGTCATTCGCCTGTGGCAGTCTTTGAGTGAGGAGTCGTCCACCCGCTCGTCGATTTTTTCATTGTTTAGGAATGGCTCAGAGACTGTTGCTTTGTTTGATAAAAATTTTTTCAAAACTGTAAGGGCACAACTGAGTGGACACCATTCAATAAATTCAGCTGGTTTTCGGTAAAAATTTTAACGGCTGATGAGAGATTTTTGGTCTGGTAGTGTCGCTTAAGGACGGTCCACGGCACCTGACGGCGATCTGCGCTTCGAGGCGGCAGCGTCTCGCCGTTTCAAGTTGAAAACTTCCACATTTCAGGCTCTGTTGACGCAGTAAGTCGTCAGAGAACAGAGAACTTTCAGAAGAAGTCGGCATGAGGAGTTATTCGGACATTCCATTGTTAACGGTAATTTTGTAATGAAAGAACGTGCGGGCAGAGTCGCATGTCGGGCCGGACCCGACCGCGGGGGGTCGCGGCAGGAAAAACACCTCCGTTGGAAATCTTAACGGGCAAGTTGGAACATGCCCAAGCTGTTAAACAATTTCTCAGTTACTCACTTGTTGAAAGCCATTAAAAGCCGCCTGAATTCTACAAATGGTTTTCAACACGGAGGTGTTTTTCCTGTCGCGGCGCACACAGATTTGCCGAGTCATCACGGAAACGACTCGGCGAATTTGTGCGTACGTTTTTCATTAAAAAAATGTCCTTAAACAGTGGAATGTCCGCATAAATTCCTCATGCCGGCCTCTTCTGAATCTTCTCTGTTCTCTCACGATGTCCTGGGTGAATTAAGCCTTAAATTAGGATGTTTTCAGCTCGAAACAGGCCGACGACATCGCCTGGAAGCGCTGCAGGACGTCCCGCTCCGTGGGAAGTCCTTACACCGACAGAAACACCCCATAATCTCTCATCAGCCGTTAAACTTTTCACAGAAAACCAGCTTAATTTCTCGAATAGTGTCCACTCGGATATTCCTCACAGGTCCAGAAAAAATTTTGATAAAGCAACGCGCGCCGTCTCGAGCAGCGTGTGAAACAAAGGAATTCAGCCGAGAGGGCGGGACCACATCTCACTCAAGGCCTGCCCACAGGGAAATGACGTCACCGACACGCATGAAAAAACTCACGCATGCGCACGAGGGTTCAAGCATGATTGGTGTAATCGCATGTCATTCAAATCCATATAGTTAAAAAAAAAAATAAAAGGGTCGGTTTATTATCTAAGAGACCTTGTATATATATATATATATATATATAAACTTTCCAAAGGTACAGAAACCTTCCATAGGATAACAGACAACAGCAAAAACATCAAACTCA
This sequence comes from Thalassophryne amazonica, assembly GCF_902500255.1. Lineage (NCBI taxonomy): Eukaryota > Metazoa > Chordata > Actinopteri > Batrachoidiformes > Batrachoididae > Thalassophryne > Thalassophryne amazonica. Next base: position 75,739,531 of record NC_047119.1, on the reverse strand, counting down.
ATAACAGGTTAATTAAAAAAATGGGGAATTATTGGAAAAAAAACTTTCCAAAGGTACAGAAACCTTCCAGAGGATAAGAGACAACAGCAAAAACAACAAACTCAATAACATGTTAATTTAAATAAACAGGGGGAATTATAAAAAAAAAAAACTCTCCAAAGGTACAGAAACCTTCCAGAGGATAACAGACAACAGCAAAAACAACAAACTCAATAACAGGTTAATTAACAAAACAGGGGGAATTATATATATATATATATATATATATATATATATATATATATATATATATATATATATACGAGGTCTGTCAATAAAGCAACGGTCCTTTTATTTTTTTCAAAAACTATGGATTTCATTCATATGTTTTTTACGTCAGACATGCTTGAACCCTCGTGCGCATGCGTGAGTTTTTCCACGCCTGTCGGTGACGTCATTCGCCTGTGAGCACTCCTTGTGGGAGGAGTCGTCCAGCCCCTCGTCGGAATTCCTTTGTCTGAGAAGTTGCTGAGAGACTGGCGCGTTGTTTGATCAAAATTTTTTCTAAACCTGTGAGACACATCGAAGTGGACACGGTTCGAAAAATTAAGCTGGTTTTCAGTGAAAATTTTAACGGCTGATGAGAGATTTTGAGGTGATTCTGTCGCTTTAAGGACTTCCCACGGTGCGAGACGTCGCTCAGCGCTCTCAGCCGCCGTCGTCAGCCTGTTTCAAGCTGAAAACCTCCACATTTCAGGCTCTATTGATCCAGGACGTCGTGAGAGAACAGAGAAGTTTCAGAAGAAGTCGGTTTCAGCATTTTATCCGGATATTCCACTGTTAAAGGAGATTTTTTTAATGAAAGACGTGCGGACGGATCCGCGCGTCGGGACGCAGCCGACGCGGTGCGGCGGCACAGGAAAAACTGTTGTGTGGGCCGCTGAAGAGGAGGTACTGCTGGCCCACCACCACCAGAGGGCGCCCTGCCTGGAGTGCGGGCTCCAGGCACCAGAGGGCGCTGCCGCCTTATGGGAGTAGCCTGGGTGACAGCTCTCCTACCTTCGGGCCTGCCCACACGACACCAGCGGATTCGACCCCAAATTGTGATTGTTGTATTTATTGTGCTCGTTTCACAATAGTAAACCTTGTTATTCACCTTCCTCCATTGTCCGTTCATTGCGCCCCCTGTTGTGGGTCCGTGTTCCTACACTTTCACAACAGGATATCTCGGCCAGCGTCATGGACCCCGAGGGGCGTCAACTGGCTGTTGAACGGCCAATGGAAGACCAAGGCGCGTCGGAGGCTTCGGGAGGGGTAATCGGTGAGTTGCAGCGGATCCTCACCGCTTTCACCTCTCGGATCGATTTAATGACCGAGCAGCACGTTCTCCTAAACCGCAGGGTGGAGGCTCTCGCCGCACAAGTGGAGGCGCGCCCTTCGGGCGCCGCTGCGGCTCTCCCTCCCGAGGACCCTGCGCGTGAAAGTGACGTTCCACTGGTCGTTCAACGGTCCCTTCCTCCGTCCCCAGAAGCATACATAAGCCCTCCAGAGCCGTACGGAGGCTGTGTGGAGACGTGCGCGGATTTTCTCATGCAGTGTTCGCTCGTCTTCGCACAGCGTCCCGTGATGTACGCGACTGATGCTAGCAAAGTAGCTTATGTGATAAATCTGCTTCGCGGGGAGGCACGCGCTTGGGCTACAGCGCTCTGGGAGCAGAACTCACGGCTCCTTCATACATACGATGGGTTTGTACGGGAGCTCAGAACGGTGTTCGATCATCCCAACAGAGGAGAGTCCGCTTCAACCGCACTACTGTCAATAAGACAGGGGCGTCGGAGCGCAGCTGCTTATGCAGTCGCCTTCCGCATCGCGGCGGCGAGATCCGGCTGGAATAGCACTGCCCTCCGCGCTGCCTTTGTAAACGGACTGTCACTGGTCCTAAAAGAGCACCTGGTGGCTAAGGACGAACCGCGGGATTTAGATGGGCTCATCGATCTAGTCATACGACTCGACAACCGGTTAGAAGAACGCCGTCGGGAACGAGGCGAAGGGCGTGGCCAGGCACGCGTCGTCCCTCTCCCTTCCGGGTCCGATCGAGCTCCGCCCTCCCCACGCTCCTCTGTTCCTGCGCTCTGTGCGCCTATGGCTCCCCCTGCTGACGAAGCTATGGACACGAGCAGGGCAACATTTAGGGCACCTGGAGCACAAAGGAGGCGGGCCCACGGAGCTTGTTATGTTTGTGGCTCGAGTGAGCATCTCGCAAACGACTGCCCCGAGCGGTTAAACTCCAACGCCCGCCCCTAGAGACTGGGCCAGGGGTGGGCCAAAACATTCACGTGGGACACACCCACATTGCTACACGACTCCCAGTTACGATCCTGTTTGAGGATTCAACCCTGAAGGCCCCAGCACTGGTGGACACGGGCTCTGAGGGGAATCTGCTTGACAGTAGATGGGCCAGGGAGATAGCGCTCCCTCTGGTGGCTCTTACCTCGCCTGTGCAGGTTCGGGCACTAGATGGCTCCCTACTCCCACCAATCACTCATAAGACACCTCCAGTAACTCTGGTGGTCTCAGGGAACCACCGGGAGGTGATCGAGTTCTTTGTGACTCAGGCCACCTCCCGTGTGGTTTTGGGGTTTCCATGGATGCTAAAGCACAATCCCCGGATCGATTGGCCGTCCGGGGTAGTGGTTCAGTGGAGCGAAACCTGCCATCGGGAGTGTCTAGGTTCCTCGGTTCCTCCCGGCTCCCAAGCTAAGGAGGAGGTCCGAGTCCCGCCCAATCTGAAGGCGGTGCCGGCGGAGTACCATGACCTCGCTGACGTGTTCAGCAAGGATCTGGCTCTCACGCTTCCTCCCCACCGCCCGTATGATTGTGCCATTGATTTGGTTCCAGGCAGTGAGTTCCCGTCCAGTAGGCTGTACAACCTCTCACGGCCGGAGCGTGAGTCAATGGAGACCTACATCCGGGACTCATTAGCTGCCGGGTTGATCCGGAATTCCACCTCTCCGATGGGTGCTGGTTTCTTTTTTGTGGGTAAAAAGGATGGCGGGCTTCGTCCATGCATTGATTATAGGGGGTTGAACGAAATCACGGTTCGCAATCGATACCCGTTGCCCCTGTTGGATTCAGTGTTCACCCCCTTGCATGGAGCCAATATCTTCACCAAACTTGATCTTAGGAATGCGTATCATTTGGTTCGGATCCCGGAAGGGAGACGAATGGAAGACGGCATTTAACACCCCGTTGGGCCATTTTGAGTACCTGGTCATGCCGTTCGGTCTCACTAATGCTCCCGCGACCTTCCAAGCATTGGTAAATGATGTCCTGCGGGACTTCCTGCACCGGTTCGTCTTCGTGTATCTGGACGATATACTCATCTTTTCCCCGGATCCTGAGACTCATGTCCGGCATGTCCGTCAGGTTCTGCAGCGGTTGTTGGAGAACCGCCTGTTTGTGAAGGGCGAGAAGTGTGAATTCCACCGCACTTGTTTGTCCTTCTTGGGGTTCATCATCTCCTCTAACTCCGTCGCCCCTGATCCGGCCAAGGTTGCGGCGGTGAGAGATTGGCCCCAACCTACAAGCCGTAGGAAGCTGCAACAGTTCCTCGGTTTTGCTAATTTCTACAGGAGGTTCATTAAGGGCTATAGTCAGGTAGTTAGCCCCCTGACAGCCCTGACCTCACCAAAAGTCCCCTTCACCTGGTCGGATCGGTGCGAAGCCGCGTTCAAGGAGTTGAAACGGCGCTTCTCGTCTGCACCAGTTCTGGTGCAGCCCGATCCTAGCCGCCAGTTAGTGGTTGAAGTGGATGCCTCGGACTCAGGGATAGGAGCGGTCCTCTCCCAGAGCGGGAAGACCGATAAGGTCCTTCACCCGTGTGCCTATTTTTCTCGCAGGTTGACCCCCGCTGAACGGAACTATGACGTCGGCAATCGGGAACTCCTTGCTGTGAAAGAGGCCCTTGAAGAGTGGAGACATCTGTTGGAGGGAACAGCCGTGCCATTCACGGTTTTCACTGACCATCGGAACCTGGAGTATATCAGGACCGCCAAGCGGCTGAACCCCAGGCAAGCCCGCTGGTCACTGTTCTTTGGCCATTTTGACTTCCGGATTACCTACCGTCCCGGGACCAAGAATCAGAGGTTGGATGCATTGTCCCGGGTGCACGAAGACGAAGTCAAAACGGAACCGTCGGATCCCCCGGATCCCATCATCCCGGAGTCCGCTATCGTGGCCGCCCTCACCTGGGACGTGGAGAAGACCGTCCGGGAGGCCCTGACCCATGTCCCGGACCCCGGAAACGGACCAAAGAACAGACTATACGTCCCACCAGAGGCTAGGGCTGCAGTCCTGGACCTTCGAAGCTCTCCTGTCACCCAGGGGTGCGTAGGACCGTGACAGTCGTCCGGCAACGCTTCTGGTGGGCATCCCTGGAGGCCGACGTCCGGGACTACGTCCAGGCCTGTACCACCTGTGCCAGGGGCAAGGCCGACCACAGAAAGACCTCAGGGCAGCTACAGCCACTGCCCGTGCCTCATCGCCCCTGGTCCCACATCGGTCTGGACTTCGTCACGGGTCTCCCGCCGTCCCAGGGAAACACCGTCGTCTTCACGATAGTGGACCGTTTCTCCAAGGCGGCCCACTTCGTGGCCCTCCCGAAGCTCCCAACGGCCCAGGAGACAGCGGACCTCCTGGTCCACCACGTCGTCCGTCTGCATGGCATACCATCAGACATCGTCTCCGATCGCGGTCCCCAGTTCACCTCACATGTCTGGAGGAGCTTCTGCCGGGAACTGGGGGCCACGGTCAGCCTCTCGTCTGGGTACCACCCCCAGACCAACGGGCAGGCAGAGCGGGCGAATCAGGAACTGGAGCAGACACTTCGCTGTGTGACAGCCGCGCACCCGACGGCCTGGAGTACCCACCTGGCCTGGATAGAGTACGCCCACAACAGCCAAGTGTCATCAGCCACCGGCCTCTCCCCGTTTGAGGTGTGCTTGGGGTATCAGCCCCCCTTGTTTCCGGTGGTTGAGGGAGAGGTCGGTGTGCCCTCGGTCCAGGCCCACCTACGGAAGTGCCGTCGGGTGTGGCGTGCCGCCCGCTCTGCCTTGTTGCAGGCCCGGACGAGGGCGAAGAAACATGCAGACCGGCGGCGAGCCCCGGCCCCCAAGTATCGTCCTGGGCAGGAGGTCTGGTTGTCCACCAAGGACATTCCTCTACAGGTTGACTCACCGAAACTCCAAGAACGGTACATCGGACCTTATAAGATCCTCAAGGTCATCAACCCCGCCGCAGTGAGGCTCCAGCTTCCGGCCTCACTGCGGATCCATCCAGTTTTTCATGTTTCCCGGATCAAGCCCCTTCACACCTCACCCCTCTGCACCCCGGGTCCGGCGCCGCCTCCTGCCCGGATCATCGACGGAGCACCGGCTTGGACTGTCCGCCGGCTCCTTGATGTCCGTCAGATGGGCCGGGGTTTTCAGTATCTGGTGGACTGGGAGGGGTACGGACCCGAGGAGCGCTCCTGGGTGAAGAAGGGCTTCATCCTGGACCCGGCCCTCCTGGCCGACTTCTACCGTCGCCATCCGGACAAGCCCGGTCGTGCGCCAGGAGGCGCCCGTTGAGGGGGGGGGTCCTGTTGTGTGGGCCGCTGAAGAGGAGGTACTGCTGGCCCACCACCACCAGAGGGCGCCCTGCCTGGAGTGTGGGCTCCAGGCACCAGAGGGCGCTGCCGCCTTATGGGAGTAGCCTGGGTGACAGCTGTCACCCATCACCAGACACAGCTGTTCCACTCAGCACAGAGGTATATCAGGAGGACGGCGTCTCCACCTCAGTGCCGAGATATCGCCTAAGACTGAGGTAATATTCTCTGCATTTACATTCTGAACAACCAGCTAAACTTGTTAAACCTTTTCAGGACTGTTGACTACTGGTAGCTTCATTGCTTGGATAAGTACTCACCTTCCTGCTGTACATTGACAAGAGGTGGAGGCGGCTTCTCCCCTCTCCGTTACTGGGTGCGGTCGCATCCACACCTGTGTGTTGTTGCTCTCTCCCGCCAGCAGTACCGGATCCGACGAGCGGAGGCAGTGGCCACCTGGGAATTCGGGACTTGGCGGTTCCAGTATTTCCAGGGTTCGGTGGCAGAGGAGATCTGGGTGGTTCCGGTTCGACTGAGACGGACGTCTCCTACCTTCGGGCCAGCCCACACGACACCAGCGGATTCGACCCCAAATTGTGATTGTTGTATTTATTGTGCTCGTTTCACAATAGTAAACCTTGTTATTCACCTTCCTCCATTGTCCGTTCATTGCGCCCCCTGTTGTGGGTCCGTGTTCCTACACTTTCACAACAAAAACACCTCCGTGTTGATAACCATTTGTAAAATCCAGGCGGCTTTTGATGGCTTTCAGTGGAGTGAGTATATGAGAAATTGTTTAACAGCAGGACATGTTCCAACTTGTCCTTAAGGCTTTCAACAGAGGTGTTTTTCCTGTGGCGGAGTGTCGCGGCGGCTGCGTCCCGACGCGCGGATCCGCATCTTATCCATAACAGCTTAGTATTTGCTACGAGCCGACGCGCGGACCCGTCCGCACGTCTTTCATTAAAAAAATCTCCTTTAACAGTGGAATATCCGGATAAAATGCTGAAACCGACTTCTTCTGAAACTTCTCTGTTCTCTCACGACATCCTGGATCAATAGAGCCTGAAATGTGGAGGTTTTCAGCTTGAAACAGGCTGACGACGGCGGCTGAGAGCGCTGAGCGACGTCTCGCACCGTGGGAAGTCCTTAAAGCGACAGAATCACCTCAAAATCTCTCATCAGCCGTTAAAATTTTCACTGAAAACCAGCTTAATTTTTCGAACCGTGTCCACTTCGATGTGTCTCACAGGTTTAGAAAAAATTTTGATCAAACAATGCGCCAGTCTCTCAGCAACTTCTCAGACAAAGGAATTCCGACGAGGGGCTGGACGACTCCTCCCACAAGGAGTGCTCACAGGCGAATGACGTCACCGACAGGCGTGGAAAACTCACGCATGCGCACGAGGGTTCAAGCATGTCTGACGTAAAAACATATGAATGAAATCCATATAGTTTTTGAAAAAAATAAAAAGGACCGTTACTTTATTGACAGCCCTCGTATATATATATATATATATGTATATATATATATATATATATATATATATATGTATATATATATATATATGTATATATATATATATATATATATATATATATATATATATATATATATATGTATATATATATATATATATATATATATATATATAAAACTTTCCAAAGGTACAGAAAGTTTCCAGAGGATAACAGACAACAGCAAAAATAACAAACACAATAACATGTTAATTAAAAAACAGAGGGAATTATAAAAAAAACTTTCCAAAGGTACAGAAACCTTCCAGAGGATAACAGACAACAGCAAAAACAACAAACACAATAACATGTTAATTAAAAAACAGAGGGAATTATAAAAAAAACTTTCCAAAGGTACAGAAACCTTCCAGAGGATAACAGACAACAGCAAAAACAACAAACACAATAACATGTTAATTAAAAAACAGAGGGAATTAAAAAAAAAAATTCCAAAGTTACAGAAACCTTCCAGAGGATAATAGACAACAGCAAAAACAACAAACACAATAACATGTTAATTAAAAAACAGAGGGAATTATAAAAAACTTTCCAAAGGTACAGAAACCTTCAAGAGGATAACAGACAACAGCAAAAACAACAAACACAATATCATGTTAATTAAAAAACAGAGGGAATTAAAAAAAAAAAATTCCAAAGTTACAGAAACCTTCCAGAGGATAATAGACAACAGCAAAAACAACAAACACAATAACATGTTAATTAAAAAACAGAGGGAATTATAAAAAACTTTCCAAAGGTACAGAAACCTTCCAGAGGATAACAGACAACAGCAAAAACAACAAACACAATAACATGTTAATTAAAAAACAGAGGGAATTAAAAAAAAAAAATTCCAAAGTTACAGAAACCTTCCAGAGGATAACAGACAACAGCAAAAACAACAAACTCAATAACATGTTAATTAAAAAACAGAGGGAATTATAAAAAAAACTTTCCAAAGGTACAGAAACCTTCAAGAGGATAACAGACAACAGCAAAAACAACAAACTCAATAACAGGTTAATTAAAAAACAGGGGGAATTATAAAAAAAAAAAACTTTCCAAAGGTACAGAAACCTTCCAGAGGATAACACAACAGCAAAAACAACAAACTCAATAACAAGTTAATTAAAAAAACATGGGGAATTATTAAAAAAAACTGTCCAAAGGTACAGAAACCTTCCAGAGAAAAACAGACAACAGCAAAAACAACAAACTCAATAACAGGTTAACTTAAAAAAAACAATCAATCAATCTCTTTTTTATATAGCGCCAAATCACAACAAACAGTTGCCCCAAGGCGCTGTATATTGTAAGGCAAGGCCATACAATAATTATGTAAAACCCCAACGGTCAAAACGACCCCCTGTGAGCAAGCACTTGGCTACAGTGGGAAGGAAAAACTCCCTTTTAACAGGAAGAAACCTCCAGCAGAACCAGGCTCAGGGAGGGGCAGTCTTCTGCTGGGAGTGGTTGGGGCTGAGGGAGAGAACCAGGAAAAAGACATGCTGTGGAGGGGAGCAGAGATCGATCACTAATGATTAAATGCAGAGTGGTGCATACAGAGCAAAAAGAGAAAGAAACAGTGCATCATGGGAACCCCCCAGCAGTCTACGTCTATAGCAGCATAACTAAGGGATGGTTCAGGGTCACCTGATCCAGCACTAACTATAAGCTTTAGCAAAAAGGAAAGTTTTAAGCCTAATCTTAAAAGTAGAGAGGGTGTCTGTCTCCCTGATCTGAATTGGGAGCTGGTTCCACAGGAGAGGAGCCTGAAAGCTGAAGGCTCTGCCTCCCATTCTACTCTTACAAACCCTAGGAACTACAAGTAAGCCTGCAGTCTGAGAGCGAAGCGCTCTATTGGGGTGATATGGTACTACGAGGTCCCTAAGATAAGATGGGACCTGATTATTCAAAACCTTATAAGTAAGAAGAAGAATTTTAAATTCTATTCTAGAATTAACAGGAAGCCAATGAAGAGAGGCCAATATGGGTGAGATATGCTCTCTCCTTCTAGTCCCCGTCAGTACTCTAGCTGCAGCATTTTGAATTAACTGAAGGCTTTTTAGGGAACATTTAGGACAACCTGATAATAATGAATTACAATAGTCCAGCCTAGAGGAAATAAATGCATGAATTAGTTTTTCAGCATCACTCTGAGACAAGACCTTTCTGATTTTAGAGATATTGCGTAAATGCAAAAAAGCAGTCCTACATATTTGTTTAATATGCGCTTTGAATGACATATCCTGATCAAAAATGACTCCAAGATTTCTCACAGTATTACTAGAGGTCAGGGTAATGCCATCCAGAGTAAGGATCTGGTTAGACACCATGTTTCTAAGATTTGTGGGGCCAAGTACAATAACGTCAGTTTTATCTGAGTTTAAAAGCAGGAAATTAGAGGTCATCCATGTCTTTATGTCTGTAAGACAATCCTGCAGTTTAGCTAATTGGTGTGTGTCCTCTGGCTTCATGGATAGTGTTGGGTATTTTCTCTTCCAAACATTCTTAAAACCTTTAACAAGACAAACAGAGTCAAGAACCACCAGTGAGACAGAAAGTCAAATTTATCTCGCGAGGAGTGCAGTCAGGCTGTACACCAAAGCTACACTAAAGTCTGGCCTGCGCTCCTGCTCTTTTTATTGGAGAAGCCCTAACCACATCATAAAACTTGTCCTAAGGGTGGGGGGAACAACGCAAGACAAGTTTCTTCCCGTAACATAAACACATACGTCAATAAGTGCATCTGCGTGGAAAAACAGTTTCTTTAATCTTATCAATGGAGGTCAGCACATCCCGTTCGTCTGTTGCACTTATCATCTGTTCTGCATCTGCCTAGAGTGTCCTGTTCTTCACACTAAGCATCACATATACAAGGCCATAAATTCACAACGGTCAAAACAACCTCCAGTTCTTTACTCCCAGTTCAGACTGACCCCAGCATGCTAAAACAAAGTTGAATAACAAGTACATTCTCAGGGTTACTTTTAAGACAGGTGCATAACAGCACAATAACAGAACAAAGACAAAGGTACAAATGTTTAACAGTGATAAAAAAAAAAATATATATATATATATAAAATCTTTAACATTTCCCTCCTGTTATCGCTTGTTAAACATATAGTAGGCATCACCTAGCTTAGCACTTCTTTTGAGATTTTCACTAAGAGGTTCATCATGGTATGTTCTACAGGCTTATACCCCAGAGGTTATGTCATCATTGTCATCACCATCGGTGTCTGGGTCATCATACTTCCATTGGTCTGGGTACAGGTCATGAGAGCCCTCTTCCTCTTCGTCGTCGTTTTGCCCCAGGAGTGGATATGAAGCTGGTCCCCCACCTGGTCCTGGACCTATTGCTGTGGTTATCATTCTATTTACAAGGCCTCGAAGACATGGAATACAACAACATCCACACAATGTTAGAATCGCAGCAAATACTGCTATAGACACTAATAGTGAAGAAATCAAAGACCTCCATTTTCCCATCCCTTCCAGCCACCAATCCCAGCCTTCGGTGTTTACTCCACTGTGCTCTTTCATCTTCCTGTTCAACGTTCTCAGCCCGTCGATGGCTTGAGTGAGGCTGCCATCTGCAGCTGTGTTGTTGGGAATGAATGTGCAGCATTGTTCTCCGAACATGGCACAAACACCTCCTTTCTCTGCCAACAACATATCCAGAGCAATACGGTTCTGGAAGGCCATAAGGGACGTGGCTTCTAACTGCGAATGGACAGCCTTAAACCCTTCCTCAGTCCAATTTCCTAATTTCTGTACATTGTAGTGGATGTAGTTTATTCTGTCCACGTTCTTATTAATTGAACACCACCAACAGATGGAGGATTCGAATCCAGCTGCTATCTGATCAGCCAGTTTATACTCGTCAGGCACTCCTCTGGGGACTCCTATCGCATCAATATATGTTGGATCTCCCACTCCTTTCCAATCTCGTTTTACTCTATGTCTGACTATGCCTTTCTGCCAGTCTTCAGGAATGAGAGAGGCTGTATATGTCATGACTTCTTCAGGTGTCATGGGCATGGCTTTAACTGGTAACAATAATGATATAAATGCACAATAACCTGACACATTTCTTGGCAGTCTGTCAAAAATTCTGTTATCGCCACACCACCACCATACGTCACTCCTACTGACAGGTTTGAATGTGGGAGTACTATGGACCACATCCTTACACCAGGCAGTGTGGTTTAAGCTACCCAAAGTCTTACTTGTCCCTGTCAAGTTTACACATGTATGGTTAGCATGCCCAACTTTGCTTGAAAATAAAGGTTTAATCTTAGTCAATTTGGTCAATGGATAGATCTTGTCCCACTTAGAACAATTGTTGTTTGCTGCAATGTATGTCTGTGTCATTACAGTCAGCAGACAGTCTTTGGGTAATGCTGCAGGTATTACCTGTAATATAGGTCTGAGTCCCATACATACAACACAGTCCTTCTTTGCAGCTAGTCCTGCTTGTTCTGCCATTAAAAGCCAATTGTTATTTTGTCCACTAATTCCTGTAGTTACTAGGAACCAGTCATCTGCCTTCATGTCTTTTGTGCCTTGTATGGACACCCCCTTTGCTTGTATGGACACCCCCTTTGCTTGTATGGACACCCCCTTTGACGTACTTAATTCTGTCAATATTGGTTGCTGTACTCTATCTGTTTCACAGAGGAAAAAATGGAAATACGGATCTTTTCCTGGTTTGTATACCCAAAGGAGGAACAACCAACAGTCTCCCTTTATATCAGGTGGGAATATGGTTCCTTTTTCTGTGGTATTCACCACTATAAACAGCTTATCATCTGTTTGATACATTTTAAGAATTTGACTCTGGTACTTAGCCCACTCGGTTTGTGCCCATCCTGGTGTCCATCTACTCCATTCATCGGCTACCAACGTTTCCCATCTCTTATCTAGCTGATCACTGGTCATATACCATGAGAAACTATTTCCGTAATTAGTCCCTCTGTCACCATCCCATGTTCCATGGGTAAGAGCACTATATGGTACAGAGATGACCACAGAAGCATTTCTAGGAATGCAGGCTTGTACACCAAATCGGTACGCATTGTTCCTATCACACCTATGTACTGTGGCATTTGTTATCGGACTGGGGGCTTCGTTACTTCTTTTTGGTCTCTGCAATCTGCGGATGTGATCCTTATTATCATGTCCCGTGCTTATGGCTTTTAATAATAAGCCCAATCCGAAAAAGAAAAGTAGCATAACAAGGACTGTCCATGGGGTCCAGGAACCCTCGTTCTTTTTGTTTTTTTCTTTCGCCATTTCTGCACACTACAGCACACCTATGTTCAGAACAGTGGCTTCTTAATGTCTTCTGCTAGCTTTCGTGTCTAACCTGGATCTTAACACCAAGCTCACACACTATTACTAGTCTTATCCTACTGTTCTTACTGTTTGTCTGTGTCTGCAGAAATGACTTTCTTACAGTGAGTCAAATGACTCCATGTACTTCTTTCCCCAATTTTCAAAGCTGTGGGTGTTGTGAGTAGTACTTGATGGGGCCCTTCCCACTTAGGTGAATGCCAGTGTTTTCTCTTGATGCTTCTTATCAACACCCAGTCTCCAGGTACCACTTTAGGGTCATCCTGTGGAGAAATGGGATCATCAGTGTTTGAAACTCTCCCTCGTTGTCTTTCTAACATCTTCCTCATGTAATCTGCCAAATTGGCTTCCTCAGGTACATCCCAAATTTGCCCATAATATGGCAATCGGTATTTTCTGCCAAACAATGTTTCATACGGTGTCAACCCCATGGTACTAGTTATGTTTATATACATTTTTACCAAATCTACACAATGTGTCCATGGTCTGCCTGTTTCCTCCATTGTCTTTCTAAGTCTGTTTTTTACTGTTCCATTCATCCTTTCCACTAATCCGGCACTTTGTGGATGATAAGCACAATGATTTTTGAGATTAATCTGTAGCGCTTCTCCTACGTATTGCACTATTGTATTAACAAAATGCGCTCCATTATCTGAATAGACTGTTTCTGTTATTCCAAATCGTGGAATGATGCCTTTGCACAATGCTTTAGCCACTGTAAGTGCATCTGCATGTTTTGTGGGGAACAATTCTACCCATTTTGAGAACGCATCAATTATGACTAAACAAAATTCTTTTCCTTCATGTTTACTCAGCTGTATATAATCCATATGAATCACTTGAAAGGGATATTGTGGTGTTGGAAATTTGCCTCTTTGGGATCTCAAATTGCCTTGTGAGTTGTGTTTTGCACATGTCATGCATGCTCTACAATGCTGTTTTGCATATGCATCGAACCCATAAAGACAAAAAATAGATTGCAATTGTGATATCATACCCCCTGATGAGACATGCGTCACGCCATGGCTCATAATAGCTGCCCATTTAAACATATTTTTTGGCAATATGGGTTTCTTTTGTGGTCATAAGTACAAATCATTTGCGAATGTAGCTCCTTTGTGTAACCACATCTGCCTTTCTTTCTCAGGTGCCTGCCGTTGCATCTCAGCAAGCAGTATGTGACCTAAGGGCAAAGCTGGAGTGGTTTCCTGTACAACAAAAATAGAAGAAGCTGCTGCTGCTGCCGCCTTTGCAGCTCTGTCAGCAAAATAATTTCCTTGTGAAACTATATCAGAGCCTTTGGTGTGAGCCGCACATTTGCATATAGCAATTTGTTTAGGCGATTTCACAGCTTTCAATAGTGCAGTTAGGAGAGTGGCATGAGTCACCGGCTTTCCAGATGATGTCACCATTCCACGCTCTTCCCACAGTTTTGCAAACACATGCACTGTGCTGAAAGCGTACTGGCTGTCTGTATAAATTGTTACAGCCGTACCTTTAAACAGATAGCAAGCTGCAGTTAAAGCAACTAATTCAGCTGCTTGTGCTGAAAATGACGATGGCAATGAAGCAGAATCCAATACTTCTGAATTTGTGACAACAGCATATCCAGATTGTGTTTGTCCATAAGCATTTTTAGTGGAAGAAACATCCACATACACAATTGTACTGTTTGGGATGGGTGTGTCCTGGAGGTCTGGGCGTGCGTTCATACAGACTGTTGCTACATCAAGACAATTGTGCGGCTCACCATCCTCAGGTAAAGGTATCAATGTGGAGGGATTCAATGTTGTACAGCGCTCTACCGTAAGGTGTGGTTGTGATAATAGCAAGGACATGCACGAAAGATGTCTTGCTGGGGACAAAAAGCTCATGTTTGTCTGCAACAGGAGTGCAGAAACTGCATGTGGAACTTTCAATGTCAGCTGATGGAATAGAACAACATTACTGCTACTTTGAACAGCCATAGAGGCTGCAATTACAGCTCGCACGCAGTGAGGCAATGCACTTGCTACTGTATCCAATTTGGAAGAATAGTAAGCCACTGGTCGTAATTTTGTACCATGTGACTGTACTAAGACACTTGTCATGAAATTATTTTTACAATCCACTGTTTGAGTAAATGGTTTACTATAATCTGGTAGTGTCAAAACTGTAGATGACACTAACGTTTGTTTTACTTTTACAAAAGCTTCCTCAGCTTCTTTGTTCCATTCCAACACGGTTGACATTGAAATATCATCTTTGTACATCAAATCAGAAAGTGGACTAGTCAATTCTGCATAGCAGGGAATCCATGCCCTGCAGTAATTAGTCAGTCCAAGAAATGACATCATCTGTCTTTTAGTTTGTGGTTTCGGAGCATGTAAAATCGCTTCCTTCCTGTCAGACAGGATCGTGCGCCCTGTGGCTGATAATTCATGTCCTAAATATTTTACTTTATCCCTACACAACTGAACTTTGTTTCTACTCACTTTGTGGCCATTGTCAAATAAGAAACATAATAATGCTACTGTGTCAGTTATGCAGTTTTCTCGTGTGTCAGAGGCAATCAAAATGTCATCAACATACACTAATAGTTGGCTATCTGCCGGTGGAACAAAATTGGCTAAACATGCTGACATGACTTGAGAATAAATAGTTGGACTCTCTGCGTAACCCTGCGGTAATCTGGTAAATGTATATCTTTGTCCTTTAAAGGTAAAAGCAAACCAGAATTGACTATCTGGGTGTACTGGCACAGAGAAAAATGCATTACTTATGTCAATTACTGAGAAACTATTAGAATTTGGTCTCAGCGAATTTAACAAGGTGTGTGGATCTGGAACACATGGTGCTCTTTTAATCACAGCAGCATTTACTGCCTGCAGATCTTGAATCATTCTCCACCCCACTGAGGGCGGAGCCTTTTTCACAGGAAATATGGGTGTGTTACATGGTGAATCTGGACATGGCACTATTACTCCTGCTGTTAACAAATCCTCTATTACTGGCCTGATTCCTTCAATTGCATCAGGTTTCAATGGATACTGTCTTACACATGGTCTGTATTCTGTTTTTGGTCTTATAACTACAGGTTGTGCATTTTTAATCAGTCCTACGTCTGAAGGACCTGTTGTCCACAATCCTGATGGTACTGAAGAAAGAAGATCATCTTCTTCAGGACTCAACTGAAACACTCAGGATTGTGAAGTGGACACATCAATATGTGTTCCAGCTGTCAGCACTAATGAGACATTAACTGGCACTTTATACAATTTAGTTGATGGACTGAACTCCGTTCGTGGTCCAACTCTGCTCCAATCAGTGGCTGACAAAGCTGTCATGACTATCAGTCCCAAATCTTGCCATTCTGTCAAATATGGTTTACAAAGTGACACATGTAATGGCATACCTGTGAATCTCAATTTTGAAACATCTTCAGTGGCACCTGTTACTGTTATGACAGCTGTTGAGTTGCCATCATGAATCAAATCTGTCATTGTCAGCTTCACAGGTGAAATGTCTTTCAATTTGTTTTCATAGTCACCATCCGGACCTGGAGGATCTTTATGCCACATTGTGACATGCACGTCAGGTGGTGACATCTTTTGTTCAGGATGTTTCAGTAGGACTGTTGCTTGCAAAACGACATCTTTACCCCATCCTGCAGCATCTTCTTCAGAAATGTCAAATGTATAGTAATAGTGGAATGTGGGGTCATCGCTTTCTTCTCTCACCATGTTAACACCACCTGTGCGCTTAACAACTAATTTCCCTTGTTCCACAATTATGGACAAGCCCAATGCAGTCAATCCGTCTCGTCCTAGCAGATTTACGGGACACTGTGGCATGTTCAACAATGGCATTGTACACGCCATTCCAAAGGAATCTTCCAAGGTTATGGGTTTAGTAATAGGGACGTCTGATGTTTGTCCATTTGCAGAGCGAACCCTGAAGGTTTCGTTGCTTAGTTTATGGACAGGTATGTTGTTATTACATGTGGTTCTACATGCTCCTGTGTCACAAAGAAATACCACTGGTTGTCCATTTACTAACAAAGTCACTTCCGGTTTTGGTACTGGATTTCCCAGTAAGGCACATAAATCCATATCGCACTCAGATTCGCTGTCTGAAGTGGTGCCATGGATTATGGAATCTAGTCATTGTGGATACTGTGGTTGTGGAGGATTATTCCGTTGTGGAATTCTTCCTGCTGCGCCATCAGCAGGTGGATTCGAACAATTTCTAGACATGTGTCCCTCTCTTCCACAGTTCCAACAAATCAGGGGACCACGTGGTGGCCCTCCCTGTCTGCGCTGCTGTTGCGGTTGCCATGGTCCTTGACGTTGTGGCTGTCCACCTTGTCTGTTCTGCCATGGCTTTTGGGGACGTTTCCACTTCTTCTGCTGTCTTAAGTTACCCTGTTGGTAATATATTTCATCATCTCCTTGTGCTACATACACTCCTTTGTCGCTGTTTCCTGTCTTTTTCTGCTTTAAGACTTCTTCTGCATGACAACAGTGGGTGTGTGTTTCTTCCAATGTGCCTGTAGGCAGTCCAATCCAATGTTTCTGTATCCAAGCTTTTATATCCTTGTTGGATTGCTGGATCAGAGCGTTTTTCAATTGTTGTTCATACACTGGTGTTCCTGGCATTATGCCACTGTGGACCTTAAATACACTCTCAAATCTGCATCTAAACTCTGTCCATGGCTCTCCTTCTTTCTGAGCTGTCCTGGTAATTTCAGTATAATTTATTTTTGGTCCTAACACACCTTTTGCTCATGTAATCATGGCTTCCACTCGTGTTTTCAAGACTGGATCATCATGTTGCACCGGTACGCCATCCCGGTCTACAGGATTCCAATCTCCGCGTACCTGACTCCATTTAGGGCCACATGCTTTCATCCATACCTGTTGGACCTCAGTTCCATCTAGGTGATACGACTTTCTAATGTTTTCTATGTCTTGCATGAATCCCTCAATGTCAACATGAGGTGATGGTATCATGTCAACTGCTGCTTTGATATCATCAGCATTCCATGTTCGATATATGAGCATGGTTGGTCGATGTCCTGCTGTGCCTGCACGAGGATTTGGTACTTCTATCATAGGATAGGCACCGTCCTGGTCACTGTGTTCCTCCATGGGAGGAGCTGTAGGCACTTTTGCTTGACTGCGTGTTTGTGGCTTTTCTTGTTTTTCACTTTTTACCTTAGGTTTTACTGCCAAATCATACTGTGGTGGCGGTACGTCACCATCCTTTGGTAGAGGAGGATATAACTGTGTTGTTACCGACGATCCAGCCGACGGTGGTTGTTAAGGTTGTTCTGGTTCTCTGTGCTGAATTATCACATCTTCTTCTGCCTTACCTACGCCTTTCTTTTTCCTTGCTTTCTCTAATCGTCGCTTCTCTGCTCCCTTCTGTCTGTTCTCTGCTTCCTCCTCCCAAAACGCCACTAAATCTGCCCCTATTTTCTGCTTCTTTTTCTTATCACCTTTATGTTCCTCTTCTAACCTTTCCTTCAACTTCTGAATACTAGTCAGGTTCAGTCGTCCGTCAAAGTCATGTTTATTTATCCAGGTCTCCAATTTCTTAGTTGCTTTTGGATTTTTTGCTTCCATAAATTTCCAGTCGTCAGTTGATAAATTTCCCTTATTTTTAGACGTCTTACCCCCCATTTTTATTATCCCTTGTTATAATTTGGACTTCAGACGGGGGCACACCTAGGGTGTTCTAAATCTGAAGTTTTCACTTTCTTTGGACGTGACAATTAATTTGCCGTCGTGTGGTTGATTCCTTTCACCTCCCCGTAGGAAGCGGAATCACTTGCCTCTGCTTCCACACACGGTTGTCACTAACGTTGTCCAAAGTATTACACTTTCACACTTTTATTCTCAAAACCGGTATTACTTCGTATTTAAAACAGAGGAGTCCGTACCCTCCTTCCGGAATTTAACTACGTGCGTCCCTCGCAACCGTAGAGGAGTCCGCCCTCCTCGCGGAGTTTAACTGCTTTACATTAACAGACGATTCCACGCCATCGTTTACGGAGTTTAACTGTTTATGTGATCACACTTTTATTCCCTACCGGTACGCGTATATAAACAGAGGAGTCCGCACCCTCCTTCGGAATTTAACTACGTGCGTTCCTCGCCATCGTAGAGGAGTCCGACCTCCTTACAGAGTTTAACTGTGTTTCATTAACAGACGATTCTGTATCATCGCTTGCGGAATTTAACTGTTTATGTGATCTGATCACCACTCACTCAGTACTGTTACAAAGAAATTTTACTCACTGACTCGACTTCCTGTCTGTCTTCTTCGGGAAAATCTCGTCAACCAGACGATGCCACCGGCGGTCGACAATTGCAGACACGATCAATCGATCGGACCTTGGCCAAGGATTTACGTCTGGACTTGGCGACCCCCGCCGGACACCTCCGGTATTGTTGAGATCCCGGACGTAGCCCCCAGTCAATGTTGGGTATTTTCTCCTCCAAACATTCTTAAAACCTTTAACAAGACAAACAGAGTCAAGAACCACCAGTGAGACAGAAAGTCAAATTTATCTCGCGAGGAGTGCAGTCAGGCTGTACACCAAAGCTACACTAAAGTCTGGCCTGCGCTCCTGGTCTTTTTATTGGAGAAGCCCTAACCACATCATAAAACTTGTCCTAAGGGTGGGGGGAACAACGCAAGACAAGTTTCTTCCCGTAACATAAACACATACGTCAATAAGTGCATCTGCGTGGAAAAACAGTTTCTTTAATCTTATCAATGGAGGTCAGCACATCCCGTTCGTCTGTTGCACTTATCATCTGTTCTGCATCTGCCTGGAGTGTCCTGTTCTTTATACTAAGCATCACATATACAAGGCCATAAATTCACAACGGTCAAAACAACCTCCAGTTCTTTACTCCCAGTTCAGACTGACCCCAGCATGCTAAAACAAAGTTGAATAACAAGTACATTCTCAGGGTTACTTTTAAGACAGGTGCATAACAGCACAATAACAGAACAAAGACAAAGGTACAAATGTTTAACAGTGATAAAAAAATATATATATATATATATAAAATCTTTAACAGATAGATAAAGCTGGGTATCATCTGCGTAACAATGAAAATTTAAGCAATACTGTCTAATAATACTGCCTAAGGGAAGCATGTATAAAGTGAATAAAATTGGTCCTAGCACAGAACCTTGTAGAAACAGGGAGAATTATATAAAAAAAAACTTTCCAAAGGGACAGAAACCTTCCAGAGGATAACAGACAACAGCAAAAACAACAAACTCAGTAACAGGTTAATTAAAAAAATGGGGAATTATTAGAAAAAAACTTTCCAAAGGTACAGAAACCTTCCAGTGGATAACAGACAACAGCAAAAACAACAAACTCAATAACATGTTAATTAAAAAAACAGGGGGAATTATAAAAAAAAACTTTCCAAAGGTACAAAAACCTTCCAGAGGATAACAGACAACAGCAAAAACAACAATCTCGATAAGAGGTTAATTAAAAAACAGGGGGAATTATATATATATATATATATATATATATATATATATATATATATATATATATATATATATATATATATATATAAACTTTCCAAAGGTACAGAAACCTTCCAGAGGATAAGAGACAACAGCAAAAACAACAAACTCAATAACATGTTAATTAAAAAAAAAAAACAGGGGGAATTATAAAAAAAAACTTTCCAAAGGTACAGAAACCTTCCAGAGGATAACAGACAACAGCAAAAATGACAAACTCAATAACATGTTAATTAAAAAACAGAGGGAATTATAAAAAAAACAACTTTCCAAAGGTACAGAAACCTTCCAGAGGATAACAGACAACAGCAAAAACAACAAACTCAATAACAGGTTAATTAAAAAACAGGGAATTATATAAAAAAAAAACTTTCTAAAGGTACAGAAACCTTCCAGAGGATAATAGACAATAGCAAAAACGACAAACTCAGTAACATGTTCATTAAAAAACAGAGGGAATTATAAAAAAAACTTTCCAAAGGTACAGAAACCTTCCAGAGGATAACAGACAACAGAAAAATCAACAAACACAATAACATGTTAATTAAAAAACAGAGGGAATTATAAAAAAAACTTTCCAAAGGTACAGAAACCTTCCAGAGGATAACAGACAACAGAAAAAACAACAAACTCAATAACAGGTTAATTAAAAAAACAGGGGGAATTATAAAAAAAACTTTCCAAAGGTACAGAAACCCTCCAGAGGATAACAGACAACAGCAAACACAACAAACTCAATAACAGGTTCATTAAAAAAAACAGGGGGAATTATAAAAAAAAAAATAATAATTCCAAAGGTACAGAAACCTTCCAGAGGATAACAGACAATAGCAAAATCAACAAACACAATAACATGTTAATTAAAAAACAGAGGGAATTATAAAAAAAAACTTCCAAAGGTACAGAAACCTTCCAGAGGATAACAGACAACAGAAAAATCAACAAACACAATAACATGTTAATTAAAAAACAGAGGGAATTATAAAAAAACTTTCCAAAGGTACAGAAACCTTCCAGAGGATAACAGACAACAGCTAAAACAACAAACTCAATAACATGTTAATTAAAAAACAGAGGGAATTATAAAAAAAAAATCCAAAGTTACAGAAACCTTCCAGAGGATAATAGACAACAGCAAAAACAACAAACTCAATAACAGGTTAATTAAAAAACGGGGAATTATAAAAAAAAAAAAAAAACTTTCCAAAGGTACAGAAACCTTCCAGAGGATAACAGACAACAGCAAAAACAACAAACACAATAACATGTTAATTAAAAAACAGAGGGAATTATAAAAAAAACTTTCCAAAGGTAGAGAAACCTTCCAGAGGATAACAGACAACAGCAAAATCAACAAACACAATAAAATGTTAATTAAAAAACAGAGGGAATTATAAAAAAAACTTTCCAAAGGTACAGAAACCTTCCAGAGGATAACAGACAACAGCAAAATCAACAAACACAATAACATGTTAATTAAAAAACAGAGGGAATTATAAAAAAACTTTCCAAAGGTAGAGAAACCTTCCAGAGGATAACAGACAACAGCAAAATCAACAAACACAATAACATGTTAATTAAAAAACAGAGGGAATTATAAAAAAAACTTTCCAAAGGTACAGAAACCTTCAAGAGGATAACAGACAACAGCAAAAACAACAAACTCAATAACATGTTAATTAAAAAACTGAGGGAATTATAAAAAAATTTTTTCCAAAGGTACAGAAACCTTCCAGAGGATAACAGACAACAGCAAAAACAACAAACTCAATAACAGGTTAATTAAAAAAATGGGGAATAAAAAAAAACAAAAAAACTTTCCAAAGGTACAGAAACCTTCCAGAGGATAACAGACAACAGCAAAAACAACAAACTCAATAACATGTTAATTAAAAAACAGAGGGAATTATATAAAAAAAATCAAAGGTACAGAAACCTTCCAGAGGATAACAGACAACAGCAAAAACAACAAACTGAATAACGTTAATTTAAAAAACAGAGGGAATTATAAAAAAAACTTTCCAAAGGTACAGAAACCCTCCAGAGGATAACAGACAACAGCAAACACAACAAACTCAATAACAGGTTCATTAAAAAAAACAGGGGGAATTATAAAAAAAAAAAAAAAAATTCCAAAGGTACAGAAACCTTCCAGAGGATAACAGACAATAGCAAAATCAACAAACACAATAACATGTTAATTAAAAAACAGAGGGAATTATAAAAAAAAACTTCCAAAGGTACAGAAACCTTCCAGAGGATAACAGACAACAGAAAAATCAACAAACACAATAACATGTTAATTAAAAAACAGAGGGAATTATAAAAAAACTTTCCAAAGGTACAGAAACCTTCCAGAGGATAACAGACAACAGAAAAAACAACAAACTCAATAACAGGTTAATTAAAAAAACAGGGGGAATTATAAAAAAAACTTTCCAAAGGTACAGAAACCCTCCAGAGGATAACAGACAACAGCAAAAACAACAAACTCAATAACATGTTAATTAAAAAACAGAGGGAATTATAAAAAAAAAAATTCAAAGTTACAGAAACCTTCCAGAGGATAACAAACAACAGCAAACACAACAAACTAAATAACATGTTAATTTAAAAAACAGAGGGAATCATAAAAAAAAATTCAAAGGTACAGAAACCTTCCAGAGGATAACAGACAACAGCTAAAACAACAAACTCAATAACATGTTAATTAAAAAACAGAGGGAATTATAAAAAAAAATTCAAAGTTACAGAAACCTTCCAGAGGATAATAGACAACAGCAAAAACAACAAACTCAATAACAGTTTAATTAAAAAACGGGGAATTATAAAAAAAAAAAAAAACTTTCCAAAGGTACAGAAACCTTCCAGAGGATAACAGACAACAGCAAAAACAACAAACACAATAACATGTTAATTAAAAAACAGAGGGAATTATAAAAAAAACTTTCCAAAGGTAGAGAAACCTTCCAGAGGATAACAGACAACAGCAAAATCAACAAACACAATAACATGTTAATTAAAAAACAGAGGGAATTATAAAAAAAAACTTTCCAAAGGTACAGAAACCTTCCAGAGGATAACAGACAACAGCAAAATCAACAAACACAATAACATGTTAATTAAAAAACAGAGGGAATTATAAAAAAAACTTTCCAAAGGTAGAGAAACCTTCCAGAGGATAACAGACAACAGCAAAAACAACAAACACAATAACATGTTAATTAAAAAACAGAGGGAATTATAAAAAAAAACTTTCCAAAGGTACAGAAAGTTTCCAGAGGATAACAGACAACAGCAAAATCAACAAACACAATAACATGTTAATTAAAAAACAGAGGGAATTATAAAAAAAAACTTTCCAAAGGTACAGAAACCTTCCAGAGGATAACAGACAACAGCAAAATCAACAAACACAATAACATGTTAATTAAAAAACAGAGGGAATTATAAAAAAACTTTCCAAAGGTAGAGAAACCTTCCAGAGGATAACAGACAACAGCAAAATCAACAAACACAATAACATGTTAATTAAAAAACAGAGGGAATTATAAAAAAAACTTTCCAAAGGTACAGAAACCTTCAAGAGGATAACAGACAACAGCAAAATCAACAAACACAATAACATGTTAATTAAAAAACAGAGGGAATTATAAAAAAAACTTTCCAAAGGTACAGAAACCTTCAAGAGGATAACAGACAACAGCAAAAACAACAAACTCAATAACGTTAATTAAAAAACTGAGGGAATTATAAAAAAAAAATTTCCAAAGGTACAGAAACCTTCCAGAGGATAACAGACAACAGCAAAAACAACAAACTCAATAACAGGTTAATTAAAAAATGGGGAATAAAAAAAAACAAAAAAACTTTCCAAAGGTACAGAAACCTTCCAGAGGATAACAGACAACAGCAAAAACAACAAACTCAATAACATGTTAATTAAAAAACAGAGGGAATTATATAAAAAAAATCAAAGGTACAGAAACCTTCCAGAGGATAACAGACAACAGCTAAAACAACAAACTCAATAACAGGTTAATTAAAAAACAGAGGGAATTATAAAAAAAAATTTCAAAGTTACAGAAACCTTCCAGAGGATAATAGACAACAGCAAAAACAACAAACTCAATAACAGGTTAATTAAAAAACGGGGAATTGTAAAAAAAAAAAAAAAAAAAAAACTTTCCAAAGGTACAGAGACCTTCCAGAGGATAACAGACAACAGCAAAAACAACAAACTGAATAACGTTAATTTAAAAAACAGAGGGAATTATAAAAAAAACTTTCCAAAGGTACAGAAACCTTCCAGAGGATAACAGACAACAGCAAAAACAACAAACTCAATAACATGTTAATTAAAAAACAGAGGGAATTATAAAAAAATTTCCAAAGGTAGAGATCACACAAACATAAAGCAAGAGCAAACTGGAGCAAAGACAGAAACATCCAGATATCCAGACCCTCTACAGCTGGAACGCTTCGGAAGAGCAACTTTAACTGCTAAAGTGCTGCACACAACGCCAGCCTACTTTCAATGTTCAAGCAAATTCCTTCAAAATAAATGTAAATTTGATGAATACATGAAAATCATGCACAGAATGTGGACTTTAGTAAGACGTTAGATATTTCATATTACGGATTTGAGAAACATACTGAATTAATTATCATCCTTGTTTCTGCACAGTACAAAGTATTATACTGGCGTCTTACCTTATAGTGTTTTCTCTGTGTTTGAGAAATAAAAAGCTTCAGCAGGAGCCTAGAAGCAAACAAAAAGCCTGCACCAGCATTACTCTGTGCCACCAGCAGGTGACAGTGCATTTATTTATTTATTTTCAAAAAAAGAACAAATTGTTTAATGATGTTGAAGTTGTTCTGATGTTATTTCTCAAAAAATGATGTCTGCACTTTACCTGAAAATAAATATTTAGCCATAAATTCTGTTATGTGTCTAACATCATGCACTGAGGACGTGCACAGAATTTAAGAATCTCAAAGTCAGAAGGAGCAGTCTTCGATATCTGTAATGCGAGCGCACAAGTAGCACAGGTCCTACAAGAATCTAATCTTACTTTCAGCCCTGGATTGGTCCCCACAGCCACAGAGCAGAGTGGAAATGAAGATGGCTTTGTAGACTGAGACCTTGGTGGATGTAGTGAGGCTGCAACTGAAACATACACGGTGTGAGATTTGGCCACAGGCACTCGATGCTTGTTGGATCCTGTGCTGAACCTCATCATCAGTGCTACATGGCTGGGTCAGGTCACTTCCAAGGTAGACAAATCTGCTGACAAGGTCTATGTCTTCAGCGCTGGTCTTTAAAGACCAATCAGCTGATGAAGAAACTGGGCATTTTTTTTACATTGATGACAAGACCAGCACTACCACATACCAAGCAGTAAGCATTGACATCATCAGAAGAAGCCCTACCAGAAGAAGAAAAGTTGCGGTTACTTGACTGGCCACTTGAGGCTGGTTCAAAAAGGGAGCACATTCCCATAGGAGTCCATGTTAAAATGAACAAATAAACATCTTTACAGCCTGGTATAAAAAACAGTCTGGGTCTCTATAGTTACAGAGCATCCAGAAAGTATTCACAGCACTTCACTTTGTCACATTTTGTTATGTTACAGCAGTGGTCTCAAACTGATTCCAGAAAGGACCAAGAGGCTGCAGGTTTTCTTTGCAGCCACCCACTGCACCAGATTCCACCAGATCCCACCTGATTCCATCTGCTCAGAGGTCTGTTAATCTGGGAAATCACCTGGTCATTGAGTCAAGAGCCTTACGGACGGCTAAAATGAGTTAGTTGGACACGATCGCTCCAACTAGTACAACATCACAAACCCCCCAGAATTCAGTGGTCATGTACACGGCCCCCAGCACGACACTAGAAGAGTTAAGCACTAATGGCATTTGTTGAATAAACATGGAAACCATCCATCCATTCATCTTCTACCGCTTAGTCCAATTAAGGGTCGCAGGGGGCTGGAGCCTATCCCAGCAGTCATTGAGCGTGAGCTGGGGTACACCCAGGACCGGACGCTAGTCTGTCGCAGGGCCACAAATAGACAAACAAACACAGACACACCCACACACACACCTACGGACAATTTTAAAGATTCCAATCCACCTAACCCGCATGTCTTTGGATGTGGGAGGAAACCGGAGCACCCAGAGGAAACCCAAGCAAACACGGGGAGAACATGCAAACTCCACACAGAAAGGCCACGGGAATTGAACCCACAACCTTCTCGCTGTGAGGCAACTGTGCTAACCACTAAGCCACCGTGCTGCCCAAACATGGAAACCGATATGGAATAAATCTTTTTGCTGGTTTTGACTATGAATAAATGGATAAATGTGTCTTAACTGTGAATAAATATGAGCAGGAACTGTGGGTCCCTGTGATTTTATACTTCAGGCAGCCAGAATTCCAAAAAGGAGACCAGGAGCTACAAAAGTGGGAAACATCAAATCTGAAATGTCAGCTTCACTGTTTGGAATAAATTTGTGCTCTATGTGTCTTCAGCTCACGAGAGCGGTGGTGGAGATGCAGAGGGACTCCAGCTGTCAGCGCGACTAACAGGAGGGATTAGTGTCGGGCGCCGGCTCTGATAGTCCAGCTGGCCTTGTGAGGCCTGCCAAAGAAATCATCAGGGGAAGATTTTCTTTTAATGCCTGTGGTTTGTTTTGCCCACAGAATTCCGTCCGTGCAGGTTGCTGTGGAGACGTGTGAACATTCAGTACCCTCCAGAAATAATTGAACACTTGGTATTTTACACATTTTAATTTGTTTATGCCATTTCAAATAAAAAAATAAAAATTTGTAAAATTATAGAGGAGGGTTTTCTCTCACCAAAATATCAAATCCAACCTTGCATCTCAGATGTACCTTTCGGCAAATTGTAGCTGAACTTTCATGTCATCTTCTTAAGAAAACCCTCCTCTGTAGCTCTTCATCATGAAGCTGTCTAACTGCTAATACAAAATGCAAAACATGCACTGTGCACAGTTTCTCCAATTACAGCCACAGACGCCTGATATGAACACTGATGGAAATATAACGTCGATTGTGTGAGATACAGCAGAGTTCAAAACTGCTTGAGATGACAATACTTTAAACAGACTGACACCATTTGTTCACGATAAACTATCCATCCATCCATCCATCCATCCATTTTCTTCCGCTTTATCCGGAGTCGGGTCGCGGGGGCAGCAGCTCAAGCAAAGCCGCCCAGACCTCCTGATCCACACACACCTCCCCCCAGCGCGAGCTCCTCCTGAGTGACTCGGGAGGAGCATGATAAACTATTGTAGGCTATAATGGTACAAACATGAGTTTATTAAAAGTATTAATGAAAATATCATTGCTATGTACAATATCAAGAAGAGAAACTTCTGTATTCTTGAGATTGATAGATTTATTGAATGATCAATGAAAATTAAAACAACAGTAAATAATATGTTTATGTCACCAACATTAATGAGCGAAGCTCCTCCCCATCTCACTATGTCATTTAGGTCCTTCAGATTTTTTTAACTAAAACCCTTCAGCTTCTGGAATGGGCGGGGACAACGACAGTGTTGCCACAGTTACTTTGAAAAAGTAATCCAATTACTGATTACTGACTACTCATTGAAAAAGTAAGTAACTTAGTTACTCTATTGATTACCCAATTTTAAAAGTCCATCCATCCATCCATCCATCCATCCATTTTCTTCCGCTTTATCCGGAGTCGGGTTGTGGGGGCAGCAGCTGAAGCAGAGCCGCCCAGACCTCCCAATCCACACACACCTCCACCAGCTCCTCCGGGGGAACCCCGAGGCATTCCCAAGCCAGCTGAGAGACGTAGTCCCTCCAGCGTGATCTGGGTCTTCCCCGGGGCCTCCTCTCAATGGGACATGCCCGGAACACCTCTCCAGCGAGGCGTCCAGGGGGCATTTGGAAAAGATGCCCGAGCCACCTCGGCTGGCTCCTTTCGACGTGGAGGAGCAGCGGCTCGACTCTGAGCTCCTCCCGAGTGACAGAGCTCCTTACCCTATCTCTATGGGAGCGCCCAGCCACCCTGCGGAGGAAACTCATCTCGGCCACTTGTACTCGTGATTTTGTTCTTTCGGTCATGAGCCAAATCTCATGACCATAGGTGAGGGTCGGAACATAGATCGATCGGTAAATCGAGAGCTTTGCCCCCCTACTCAGCTCTCTCTTCACCACGACGGTCCGATACAGCGACCGCATCACTGCAAACGCTGCACCGATCCGTCTATCGATCTCACGCTCCATTCATCCCTCACTCGTGAACAAGACCCCAAGATACTTTAACTCCTCCACCTGAGGCAAGGACACCCCACCAACCTGAAGAGGGCAAGGCACCTTTTTCCGGTCGAGAACCATGGCCTCGGATTTGGAGGTGCTGATCTTCATCCCGCACGCTTCACACTCAGTTGCAAACCGCCCCAGTGCACGCTGAAGATCCTGGTTTGACAAAGCCAACAGGACCACATCATCCGCAAACAGCAGAGATGAGATTCTGTGGTTCCCAAAGAAGGCAAGGCACCTTTTTCCGGTCGAGAACCATGGCCTCGGATTTGGAGGTGCTGATCTTCATCCCGCACACTTCACACTCAGTTGCAAACCGCCCCAGTGCACGCTGAAGGTCCTGGTTTGACAAAGCCAACAGGACCACATCATCCGCAAACAGCAGAGATGAGATTCTGTGGTTCCCAAACCGGACAGAAATTCTGTCCATAAAGGTAATGAGCAGAACTGGTGACAAAGGGCAGCCCTGGTGGAGGGCAACATGCACTGGAAACAGGTTTGACTTACTACCAGCAATGTGAACCAAGCTCCTGCTGCAGTCATACAGGGACCGGAGAGCCCTTAGCAAAGGAACCCAGACCCCGTACTCCCGGAGCACCCCCACAGGGCACCTCAAGGGACACGGTCAAACGCCCTCTCCAGATCCACAAAGCACATGTGAACTGGTTGGGGGAACTCCCATGAACCCTCGAGCACCCAATGGAGGGTGTAGAGCTGGTCCAGTGTGTCGCAACCAGGATGAAAACCACACTGCTCCTCCTGAATCCGAGGTTCGACTATCGGTCGAATTCTCCTCTCCAGCACCCTGGAAGAGACCTTACTGGGGAGGCTGAGGAGTGTGATCCCCTGTAGTTGGAACACACCCTCCAGTCATCCTTATTAAACAGAGGGACCGGAGGGTGTGTTCAATTTTAAAAGTTACTGACATAAGTTACATTAATAGTTACTTTATTAGTTACTTTCAGGAGCTGCCGATACCCCCCCCCCCCCCATCTCAACATGAAAATGAAAACAAAAGTGAAATGAAAATAAAGTCAGTCTTTCTTGGCCTCATATCTAAATGCTGACAGCACTGTGACAGTAAAACGTACCATTTCTAACCAACATTGTTTATAAATGTAACAATGAAATTCTTTCTAACATTTTTCTAATGTTTAAATTCTTTCTAAATATTTAGTTGTTGAAATGATTGTTATTATTATTCTGATTATTCTTAGTATTATTATCAAAAGTAGCAGTATGTGTTCAATAGTGGACCTTTAATCTCAGGTTGTTGGGGAGAGACCCCCCCCCCCCCCCCCCCCCACGGACCCTTACCCCTGGTTTTCTGTCTCAGCAGAACAATGGATAATGTGTATTTATGCCAAAGACATGACCAGATAGAAGGGAAAGAAAGTTTTGTCAACGTTATTTACATCTTGTAGTTCTCAGAAAGACATTTCAGGTGCATTTGGGTAGAAAAAAGCACCATTTGCTGTTAATGTGTCACGTGTCTTCAGCTGTTTTGAGTGAGGACACACACAGAGCAGCTCAGAGTTTTAAGGAAAAAAGCATTAGTATTTGTTGTTAATGTGTCATGGGTCCTCCCCCTCGAACTGCCACCTTATCGTGGTGGCAGTTCGTTGTCAGGGGCTTCATGCCCCTGGTAGGGTCTCCCATGGCAAACAGGTCCTAGGTGATGGGTCAGACTAAGGGCAGTTCAGAAGCTCCTATGACCAGTGCGATATCAAGTACTGAGACATCGCCCAGTAAGGCAAAGCCGGGGCCCCACCCTGGAGCCAGCCTTGGGGTTGGGACTCGCGCACGAGTGCCTGCTGGTCAGGCCTTAGCCCACGGGGCCCGGCCGGGCTCAGCCCAAAAGAGCAACGTGGGCCTGCCCTCCTGTGGGTTCACCACCTGCAGAGGGGGCCATGGGGGTCGGGTGCAGGACTGGGTGGCAGTCGAGGGTGGGTGGCCCAGCGGCCCGGTCCGCGCTCACAGCCTCTGGCTGTTGGGACGTGGAACATCACCTCACTGGGGGGGAAGGAGCCTGAGCTTGTGTGGGAGGTTGAGAGGTACCGACTAGAGATAATCGGGCTCACCTCCATGCAAAGCTTGGGCTCTGGTGCCCAACTCCTGGAGAGGGGCTGGGCACTCCACGTCTCTCGTGTTGTCCGAGGCCATGGTTCTCGACCGGAAAAAGGTGTCTTGCCCTCTTCAGGTCAGTGTGGGTGTCCTTGCCTCAGGTGGAGGAGTTTAAGTATCTTGAGGTCTTGTTCACGAGTGAGGGACGGATGGAGCGTGAGATCGGACCGGTGCAGCATCTGCAGTGATACGGTTGCTGTATTGGACCGTCGTGGTGAAGAGAGAGCTGAGCAGGGGGGCAAAGCTCCCGATTTACTGATCGATCTACAGTCTGACCCTTACCTATGGTCATGAGATTTGGCTCATGACCGAAAGAACAAGATCGCGAGTACAAGCAGCCGAGATGACTTTCCTCCACAGAGTGGCTGGGCGCTCCCTTAGAGATAGGGTGAGGAGCTCTGTCACTTGGGAGGAGCTCGGAGTCGAGCCGCTGCGCCTCCACATTGAAAGGAGCCAGCCGAGGTGGCTCGGGCATCTTTTCCGGATGCCCCCTGGACGCCTCACTGGAGAGGTGTTTCAGGCACGTCCCATCGGGAGGAGACCCCGGGGAAGACCCAGGACATGGTGGAGGGACTATGTCTCTCAGCTGGCTTGGGAACGCCTCGGGGTTCCCCCGGAGGAGCTGGGGGAGGTGTGTGTGGATCGGGAGGTCTGGGCAGCTCTGCTTCAGCTGCTGCCCCCGCGACCCGACCTAGGATAAGCGGAAGAAAATGGATGGATGGATGGATGGATGGATGATTAAAATAAGTTCATTCATGAAAACAATTTTCTTACTCACTCACGAGACATTGGAAGAAAGAGAGATAAAGCTTAAAACTTTAAGTAAATAAATCTGATTACAATTTCGTGATGAATTTTGAAGCCAATTATTTTAAAAAAAAAGAGCCACCTGTATCCATTGACAACAAACCTCTTTCCTGGAACCTTGAACTGGGTCACTGAGCTGCTGTTGAAGAGGCAGTTCCGTCCATCGTCAGTATTCATGCTCTGGGCAGCATGAGCTCACTTGGGTCAAGGGGCTAACCAAGCGGTGTCCCTGTCACGATCCCAAGGCTTGTGTCGGCTGGCTTTGCCGATGGTTAGCTGCTTGCAGTCAGGTTTGAAATCAGCTCCGTTGTCAGCTTGCAGGAACCCAGAGGTAGAAGGTGTTTGTTGAAAATGGTTTCTAGTAGCTTCTCAAAAGTTTGTTGGAGCCAAATTAAAAGTCTTTGTGAATTTAGAAAACAGTAAAACTTTAAGAGTGTTGAAAAAATTATAATGAAAAGCAAAAGTTGCTTTTCTGTAAATTCACTCTTAATTTGAAAAGCTCAGCTCGGAAGTTCTCTTAAAAATTCAAAAGACTTGATGGACCTTAAAGCGTCAGGTTAAAACTTTAAGTTTGTCAAAAGTAAAGAATGAATGAATGTCACATGGTAGCTTAGCTTAGCAATGGGCCTTGGCCCAAAAATAACAATTAGGTAATTGGGCGTTAGGTAAGAAGGAAAGAGTTGGAGAGCTCTCCAAGAGCAGAAAAAGGGAGAAGGAGAAGGCAGAAGGGAAGAGCGAGGCTCTGTCCTAACTTCTTAAAGGGGGACTGACATCACCAAACTCCACCCATTTAGGGGGTGTAACTTTACAGAATGCTTCATGTCTTCAAAAGAGGGCAGACAGAAATGATTCAACTATTTAACACATTAACTATTTTGGCAACTATTTGTCCTAAAACACTTGAATGGATGCACATTATTCATCATCACTTAAACACATCCTCTTGGTTAAAACAGAATACTTCAACATCAACATTTTAGATAATGGGGCAGAATCGCACTTAAACAACATCAATGGCAAGAACACATACACTCAACAAAAATATAAACACAACACTTTTGGTTTTGCTCCCATTCTGTATGAGACGAACCCAAAGATCTAAAACTTTTTCCACATACACAATATCACCATTTCCCTCAAAAATTGTTCACAAACCAGTCTAAATCTGTGATAGTGAGCACTTCTCCTTTGCTGAGATAATCCATCCCACCTCACAGGTGTGCCATATCAAGATGCTGATTAGACACCATGATTAGTGCACAGGTGTGCCTTAGACTGCCCACAATAAAAGGCCACTCTGAAAGGTGCAGTTTTATCACACAGCACAATGCCACAGATGTCGCAAGATTTGAGGGAGCGTGCAATTGGCATGCTGACAGCAGGAATGTCAACCAGAGCTGTTGCTCATGTATTGAATGTTCATGTCTCTACCATAAGCCGTCTCCAAAGGCGTTTCAGAGAATTTGGCAGTACATCCAACCAGCCTCACAACCGCAGACCACGTGTAACCACACCAGCCCAGGACCTCCACATCCAGCATGTTTACCTCCAAGATCGTCTGAGACCAGCCACTCGGACAGCTGCTGAAACAATCGGTTTGCATAACCAAAGAATTTCTGCACAAACTGTCAGAAACCGTCTCAGGGAAGCTCATCTGCATGCTCGTCCTCCTCATCGGGGTCTCGACCTGACTCCAGTTCGTCGTCGTAACCGACTTGAGTGGGCAAATGCTCACATTCGCTGGCGTTTGGCACATTGGAGAGGTGTTCTCTTCACAGATGATGCGAAGGAGATGTGTTGCACTGCATGAGGCAAATGGTGGTCACACCAGATACTGACTGGTATCCCCCCCAATAAAACAAAACTGCACCTTTCAGAGTGGCCTTTTATTGTGGGCAGTCTAAGGCACACCTGTGCACTAATCATGGTGTCTAATCAGCATCCTGATATGGCACACCTGGCCATTGCTGGGATGGATTATCTCAGCAACGGAGAAGTGCTCACTATCACAGATTTAGACTGGTTTGTGAACAATATTTGAGGGAAATGGTGATATTGTGTATGTGGAAAAAGTTTTAGATCTTTGAGTTTCATCCCACTTTGGATGGAGCAGCTCTCATTTCTAGAAATCTGGCCAATTTTCTTAAATCCTCCAAACCGTGACTATCCAGGGTTGGGACCAGGAAGCAGAGTTGTAGTCTTACACACCTCTCTGCAGCTTCTCTCCCCCTGCCATCCCCTCATTACCCCATCCCCGTAGAGATGGTGCCTGCTCCCAGACTACCAATAACCAGCAAAAATCTATTTAAGCATAAAAATTCAAAAAGAAAAAATAATATAGCACCTTCAACTGCACCACAGACTAAAACAGTTAAATGTGGTCTATTAAACATTAGGTCTCTCTCTTCTAAGTCCCTGTTGTTAAATGATATAATAATTGATCAACATATTGATTTATTCTGCCTTACAAAAACCTGGTTACAGCAGGATGAATATGTTAGTTTAAATGAGTCAACACCCCCGAGTCACACTAACTGTCAGAATGCTCGTAGCACGGGCCGGGGCGGAGGATTAGCAGCAATCTTCCATTCCAGCTTATTAATTAATCAAAAACCCAGACAGAGCTTTAATTCATTTGAAAGCTTGACTCTTAGTCTTGTCCATCCAAATTGGAAGTCCCAAAAACCAGTTTTATTTGTTATTATCTATCGTCCACCTGGTCGTTACTGTGAGTTTCTCTGTGAATTTTCAGACCTTTTGTCTGACTTAGTGCTTAGCTCAGATAAGATAATTATAGTGGGCGATTTTAACATCCACACAGATGCTGAGAATGACAGCCTCAACACTGCATTTAATCTATTATTAGACTCTATTGGCTTTGCTCAAAAAGTAAATGAGTCCACCCACCACTTTAATCATATCTTAGATCTTGTTCTGACTTATGGTATGGAAATAGAAGACTTAACAGTATTCCCTGAAAACTCCCTTCTGTCTGATCATTTCTTAATAACATTTACATTTACCCTGATGGACTACCCAGCAGTGGGGAATAAGTTTCATTACACTAGAAGTCTTTCAGAAAGCGCTGTAACTAGGTTTAAGGATATGATTCCTTCTTTATGTTCTCTAATGCCATATACCAACACAGTGCAGAGTAGCTACCTAAACTCTGTAAGTGAGATAGAGTATCTCGTCAATAGTTTTACATCCTCATTGAAGACAACTTTGGATGCTGTAGCTCCTCTAAAAAAGAGAGCTTTAAATCAGAAGTGCCTGACTCCGTGGTATAACTCACAAACTCGTAGCTTAAAGCAGATAACCCGTAAGTTGGAGAGGAAATGGCGTCTCACTAATTTAGAAGATCTTCACTTAGCCTGGAAAAAGAGTCTGTTGCTCTATAAAAAAGCCCTCCGTAAAGCTAGGACATCTTTCTACTCATCACTAATTGAAGAAAATAAGAACAACCCCAGGTTTCTTTTCAGCACTGTAGCCAGGCTGACAAAGAGTCAGAGCTCTATTGAGCTGAGTATTCCATTAACTTTAACTAGTAATGACTTCATGACTTTCTTTGCTAACAACATTTTAACTATTAGAGAAAAAATTACTCATAACCATCCCAAAGACGTATCGTTATCTTTGGCTGCTTTCAGTGATGCCTGCATTTGGTTAGACTCTTTCTCTCCGATTGTTCTGTCTGAGTTATTTTCATTAGTTACTTCATCCAAACCATCAACATGTTTATTAGACCCCATTCCTACCAGGCTGCTCAAGGAAGCCCTACCATTATTTAATGCTTCGATCTTAAATATGATCAATCTATCTTTGTTAGTTGGCTATGTACCACAGGCTTTTAAGGTGGCAGTAATTAAACCATTACTTAAAAAGCCATCACTTGACCCAGCTATCTTAGCTAATTATAGGCCAATCTCCAACCTTCCTTTTCTCTCAAAAATTCTTGAAAGGGTAGTTGTAAAACAGCTAACTGATCATCTGCAGAGGAATGGTCTATTTGAAGAGTTTCAGTCAGGTTTTAGAATTCATCATAGTACAGAAACAGCATTAGTGAAGGTTACAAATGATCTTCTTATGGCCTCGGACAGTGGACTCATCTCTGTGCTTGTTCTGTTAGACCTTAGTGCTGCTTTTGATACTGTTGACCATAAAATTTTATTACAGAGATTAGAGCATGCCATAGGTATTAAAGGCACTGCGCTGCGGTGGTTTGAATCATATTTGTCTAATAGATTACAATTTGTTTATGTAAATGGGGAATCTTCTTCACAGACTAAAGTTAATTATGGAGTTCCACAAGGTTCTGTGCTAGGACCAATTTTATTCACTTTATACATGCTTCCCTTAGGCAGTATTATTAGACAGTATTGCTTAAATTTTCATTGTTACGCAGATGATACCCAGCTTTATCTATCCATGAAGCCAGAGGACACACACCAATTAGCTAAACTGCAGGATTGTCTTACAGACATAAAGACATGGATGACCTCTAATTTCCTGCTTTTAAACTCAGATAAAACTGAAGTTATTGTACTTGGTCCCACAAATCTTAGAAACATGGTGTCTAACCAGATCCTTACTCTGGATGGCATTACCCTGACCTCTAGTAATACTGTGAGAAATCTTGGAGTCATTTTTGATCAGGATATGTCATTCAAAGCGCATATTAAACAAATATGTAGGACTGCTTTTTTGCATTTACGCAATATCTCTAAAATCAGAAAGGTCTTGTCTCAGAGTGATGCTGAAAAACTAATTCATGCATTTATTTCCTCTAGGCTGGACTATTGTAATTCATTATTATCAGGTTGTCCTAAAAGTTCCCTAAAAAGCCTTCAGTTAATTCAAAATGCTGCAGCTAGAGTACTGACGGGGACTAGAAGGAGAGAGCATATCTCACCCATATTGGCCTCTCTTCATTGGCTTCCTGTTAATTCTAGAATAGAATTTAAAATTCTTCTTCTTACTTATAAGGTTTTGAATAATCAGGTCCCATCTTATCTTAGGGACCTCGTAGTACCATATCACCCCAATAGAGCGCTTCGCTCTCAGACTGCAGGCTTACTTGTAGTTCCTAGGGCTTGTAAGAGTAGAATGGGAGGCAGAGCCTTCAGCTTTCAGGCTCCTCTCCTGTGGAACCAGCTCCCAATTCAGATCAGGGAGACAGACACCCTCTCTACTTTTAAGATTAGGCTTAAAACTTTCCTTTTTGCTAAAGCTTATAGTTAGGGCTGGATCAGGTGACCCTGAACCATCCCTTAGTTATGCTGCTATAGACGTAGACTGCTGGGGGGTTCCCATGATGCACTGTTTCTTTCTCTTTTTGCTCTGTATGCACCACTCTGCATTTAATCATTAGTGATCGATCTCTGCTCCCCTCCACAGCATGTCTTTTTCCTGGTTCTCTCCCTCAGCCCTAACCAGTCCCAGCAGAAGACTGCCCCTCCCTGAGCCTGGTTCTGCTGGAGGTTTCTTCCTGTTAAAAGGAAGTTTTTCCTTCCCACTGTAGCCAAGTGCTTGCTCACAGGGGGTTGTTTTGACCGTTGGGGTTTTACATAATTATTGTATGGCCTTGCCTTACAATATAAAGCGCCTTGGGGCAACTGTTTGTTGTGATTTGGCGCTATATAAAAAAAATTGATTGATTGATTGATTGAGTTCATCTCATACAAAATGGGAGCAAAACCAAAAGTGTTGCGTTTATATTTTTGTTGAGTATATTAATAAATGGAATGACTACATGCAAAACATTTTGTTTGAATAATCAATGCAAACAAACATTATAAGTCTTTCGATATAAATGAAAGAAATACTGATCTCATTTTTTATTTCAAACCAAAGGTCTTTTCCTTTGCTTTAAACCTCAAGATAAAAGCTGATTGTCAAGACAAAGTTTATGACCATGTGTTATCATGGGGGAAGGGTTTCCCCCCAAATGAGGAGAGGTTCTGTCTTATCTTGAGGCCCTAAGGTGGGTTCTTCAGGCCTGAAGAAGCTCAGATTCTAACGTGAAGCAATTACAATGTCATGTAATTCATAATGACCGAAAATTCACTGATAAAAAGGCAAGGGCTGTCCTTTGAAGAACTTTGAATTACAGTTTTGTCTTTCCTCTGCGAAGCAGTGTTGGACCATCGGGGGATGTCTCCAAAATTATCTGAAGATCTCCAGATGACTCAGGACTTTCTCAACTGAGAGGGAAAAACACAGTTTTTTTGTCTGCAGTTGAAAAGT
The DNA here is from genome assembly GCF_902500255.1 of Thalassophryne amazonica. NCBI lineage: Eukaryota > Metazoa > Chordata > Actinopteri > Batrachoidiformes > Batrachoididae > Thalassophryne > Thalassophryne amazonica. The sequence goes on along the minus strand of NC_047119.1, from coordinate 75,701,987 downwards.
CAGGTTTTTTTGTTCAGACAGCATTAATGTATTTATTTAATTAGGGTGAATTGAGGCCACAGTGCTACATGTGTCTTCAGCTGTTTTTAGAGAGGACACACACAGAGCAGATCAGAGCTTTAAATAAAAAGCGTTAGTATTTGTTAATGTGTCGTGTGTCTTCAACTGTTTTTAGAGAGGACACACACAGAGCGGATCAGAGTTTTAAAGACATAAAAAGCATTAGTATTTGCTGTTAATGTGTCGTGGGCCTTCAGCTTTTCTTAGCGAGGACACACACAGAGCAGATCAGAGCTTTAAATAAAAAGTGTTAGTATTTGTTAATGTGTCGTGTGTCTTCAGCTGTTTTTAGAGAGGACACACACAGAGCAGATCAGAGCTTTAAAGAAATAAAAAGCATTAGTATTTGTTGTTAATGTGTCGCGTGTCTTCAGCTGTTTTTAGTGAGGACACAGAGAGCGGATCAGAGATTTTAGGAAAAAAAAGCATTAGTGTTTGATGTTAATGTGTCACATGTCTTCAGCTGTTTTTAGGGAGGACACACACAGAGCGGCTCAGAGGTTTAAAAACAAAAAAGCGTTAGTATTTGCTGTTAATGTGTCGCAGGTCTTCAGCTGATTTAGTGAGGACACACACAGAGCAGCTCAGAGTTTTAAAGAAAAAAGCATTATAGTATTTGCTGTTAATGTGTTGCAGATCAGCTGTTTTTAGCGAGGACACACAGAGTGGCTCAGAGTTTTAAAGACAAAAAGCATTAGTATTTTCTGTTAATGTGTTGCAGATCAGCTGTTTTTAGCGAGGACACACACAGAGTGGCTCAGAATTTTAAAGAAAAAAAGCGTTAGTATTTGTTGTTAATGCGTCGCGGGTCTTCTGCTGTTTTTAGCGAGGACAAAAAACAGAGCGGCTCAGAGTTTTAAAGACAAAAGCGTTAGTATTTGCTGTTAATGTGTCATGGATCAGCTGTTTTTAGCAAGAACACACACAGAGTGGGTCAGAGTTTTAAAGAAAAACAAAAGCGCTAGTATTTGTTGTTAATGCGTCACGGGTCTTCTGCTGTTTTTAGCGAGGACAAAAAACAGAGCGGCTCAGAGTTTTAAAGACAAAAGCATTAGTATTTGCTGTTAACGTGTCATGGATCAGCTGTTTTTAGCAAGAACACACACAGAGTGGGTCAGAGTTTTAAAGAAAAGAAAGAGTTAGTATTTGTTATTAATGAATTAGTGAAGACACACAGAGTGGCTCAGAATTTAAAAGAAAGCGTTAGTATTTGTTGTTAATGTGTCGCGGGTCTTCAGCTATTTTTAGTGAGGATGCAAACAGAGCGGCTCAGAATTTTAAAGAAAAAGTGTTAGTATTTGTTATTAATGTGTTGCAGGTCTTCAGCTATTTTTAGTGAGGACGCAAACTCAGGTTTTTTTGTTTTTTGTTTTTTGTTCAGACAGCATTAATGTATTTATTTAATTAGGGTGAATTGAGGCCATAGTGCTACATGTGTCTTCAGCTGTTTTTAGAGAGGCCACACATAAAGCAGATCAGAGCTTTAAATAAAAGTGTTAGTATTTGTTAATGTGTCATGTGTCTTCAACTGTTTTTAGAGAGGACACACACAGAGCAGATCAGAGTTTTAAAGACATAAAAAGCATTAGTATTTGTTGTTAATGTGTCGCGTGTCTTCAGCTGTTTTTAGTGAGGACACAGAGAGCGGATCAGAGATTTTAGGAAAAAAGCATTAGTGTTTGATGTTAATGTGTCACATGTCTTCAGCTGTTTTTAGCGAGGACACACACAGAGCGGCTCAGAGGTTTAAAGACAAAAAGCGTTAGTATTTGCTGTTAATGTGTCGCAGGTCTTCAGCTGATTTAGTGAGGACACACACAGAGCAGCTCAGAGTTTTAAAGTTAAAGCATTATAGTATTTGCTGTTAATGTGTTGCGGATCAGCTGTTTTTAGCGAGGACACACACAGAGCAGCTCAGAGTTTTAAAGAAAAAAGCATTAGTATTTTCTGTTAATGTGTTGCAGATCAGCTGTTTTTAGCGAGGACACACACAGAGTAGCTCAGAATTTTAAAGAAAAAAGCATTAGTATTTGTTGTTAATGTGTCGCGGGTCTTCAGCTGTTTTTAGCCAGGATGCCTACAGAGCGGATCAGAGTTTTAAAGAAAAAAGCGTTAGTATTTGTTGTTAATGCATCGCAGGTCTTCAGCTGTTTTTAGCCAGGATGCATACAGAGCGGATCGGAGTTTTAAAGAAAAAAAAGCGCTAGTATTTGTTGTTAATGCATTGCAGGTCTTTGGGTGTTGTTAGTGAGGACGCAAACAGAGCAACTCAGACCTTTAAAGAAAAAAAAGCATTAGTATCTGCTGTTAATGTGTCATGGATCAGCTGTTTTTAGCAAGAACACACACAGAGTGGGTCAGAGTTTTAAAGAAAAAGAAAGAGTTAGTATTTGTTATTAATGTGTCGCGGGTCTTCAGCTGTTTTTAGTGAGGACACACAGAGTGGCTCAGAATTTTTTAAAAAAGCGTTAGTATTTGTTGTTAATGCATCGTGGGTCTTCAGCTGTTTTTAGTGAGGACGCAAACAGAGCGGATCGGAGTTTCAAAGAAAAAAAGTGTTAGTATTTGTTGTTAATGCGTCGTGGGTCTTCAGCTGTTTTTAGTGAGGACGCAAACAGAGCGGATCGGAGTTTCAAAGAAAAAAAAGTGTTAGTATTTGTTGTTAATGCGTCGCAGGTCTTTGGGTGTTGTTAGTGAGGACGCAAACAGAGCGGCTCAGAACTTTAAAGAAAAAAAAGCATTAGTATTTGTTGTTAATGCGTCACGGGTCTTCAGCTGTTTTTAGCGAGGACGCAAACAGAGCGGCTCAGAGTTTTAAAGACAAAAGCGTTAGTATCTGCTGTTAATGTGTCATGGATCAGCTGTTTTTAGCAAGAACACACACAGAGTGGGTTAGAGTTTTAAAGAAAAAGAAAGAGTTAGTATTTGTTATTAATGTGTCGCGGGTCTTCAACTGTTTTAGTGAAGACACACAGAGTGGCTCAGAATTTTTTTAAAAAGCGCTAGTATTTGTTGTTAATGTGTCGCGGGTCTTCAGCTATTTTTAGTGAGGACACACAGAGTGGCTGAGAATTTGAAAGAAAAACAAGGGTTAGTATTTGTTGTTAATGCGTCGTGGGTCTTCAGCTGTTTTTAGTGAGGACGCAAACAGAGCGGCTCAGAACTTTAAAGAAAAAAAAGCATTAGTATTTGTTATTAATGCGTCACAGGTCTTCAGCTGTTTTTAGCGAGGACACAAACAGAGCGGCTCAGAGTTTTAAAGACAAAAGCGTTAGTATCTGCTGTTAATGTGTCATGGATCAGCTGTTTTTAGCAAGAACACACACAGAGTGGCTCAGAATTTTAAAGAAAAAAAAAGGATTAGTATTTGTTGTTAATGCGTCGTGGGTCTTCAGCTGTTTTTAGTGAGGACGCAAACAGAGCGGCTCAGAATTTTTTTAAAAAGCGCTAGTATTTGTTGTTAATGTGTCGCGGGTCTTCAGCTATTTTTAGTGAGGATGCAACAGAGCGGCTCAGAATTTTAAAGAAAAAAAGGTTAGTATTTGTTGTTAATGCATTGTGGGTCTTCAGCTATTTTTAGTGAGGACACCAGAGTGGCTGAGAATTTTAAAGAAAAACAAGGGTTAGTATTTGTTGTTAATGCGTCGTGGGTCTTCAGCTGTTTTTAGTGAGGACGCAAACAGAGCGGCTCAGAACTTTAAAGAAAAAAAAAGCATTAGTATTTGTTGTTAATGCATCAGGGTCTTCAGCTGTTTTTAGCGAGGACACAAACAGAGCGGCTCAGAGTTTTAAAGACAAAAGCGTTAGTATCTGCTGTTAATGTGTCATGGATCAGCTGTTTTTAGCAAGAACACACACAGAGTGGCTCAGAATTTTAAAGAAAAAAAAAGGATTAGTATTTGTTGTTAATGCGTCGTGGGTCTTCAGCTGTTTTTAGTGAGGACACAAACAGAGCGGCTCAGAATTTTAAAGAAAAAAAAGGGTTAGTATTTGTTGTTAATGCATCGTGGGTCTTCAGCTGTTTTTAGTGAGGACGCAAACAGAGCGGCTCAGAATTTTATAGAAAAAAAAGGGTTAGTATTTGTTGTTAATGCGTCGTGGGTCTTCAGCTGTTTTTAGTGAGGACGCAAACAGAGCGGATCGGAGTTTCAAAGAAAAAAAAGTGTTAGTATTTGTTGTTAATGCGTCGCAGGTCTTCGGTGTTGTTAGTGAGGACGCAAACAGAGCGGCTCAGAACTTTAAAGATAAAAAGCATTAGTATTTGTTGTTAATGCGTCACGGGTCTTCAGCTGTTTTTAGCGAGGACGCAAACAGAGCGGCTCAGAGTTTTAAAGAAAAAAAAGGATTAGTATTTGTTGTTAATGCATCGTGGGTCTTCAGTTGTTTCTAGTGAGGATGCAAACAGAGCGGCACAGAATTTAAAGAAAAAAAGGTTAGTATTTGTTGTTAATGCATCGTGGTGTCTTCAGCTATTTTTAGTGAGGACACACAGAGTGGCTGAGAATTTTAAAGAAAAACAAGGTTAGTATTTGTTGTTAATGCGTCGTGGGTCTTCAGCTGTTTTTAGTGAGGACGCAAACAGAGCGGCTCAGAATTTTAAAGAAAAAAAGGTTAGTATTTGTTGTTAAAGCATCGTGGGTCTTCAGCTATTTTTAGTGAGGATGCAAACAGAGCGGCTCAGAATTTTAAAGAAAAAAAAAGGTTACGTATTTGTTGGTAATGCATCGCGGGTCTTCAGCTATTTTTTAGTGAGGATGCCAAACAGAGCGGCTCAGAATTTTAAAGAAAAAAAAAGGATTAGTATTTGTTGTTAAAGCATCGTGGGTCTTCAGCTGTTTTTAGTGAGGCCGCAAACAGAGCGGCTCAGAATTTAAAGAAAAGCAAGGGTTAGTATTTGTTGTTAATGCGTCGTGGGTCTTCAGTTGTTTTTAGTGAGGTGCCAAACAGAGGCTCAGAATTTTAAAGAAAAAAAAAAGGTTAGTATTTCTGGTAAGCATCGGGGTCTTCAGCTGTTTTTAGTGAGGACACACAGAGTGGCTCAGAATTTTAAAGAAAAACAAGGGTTAGTATGTTGTTGTTAATGCGCTCGTGGGTCTTCAGCTGTTTTTAGTGAGGACGCACAACAGAGCGGCTCAGAATTTTAAAGAAAAACAAGGGTATAGTATTTGTTGTTAATGCGTCGTGGGTCTTCAGCTGTTTTTAGTGAGGGACGCAAACAGAGCGGCTCAGAATTTTAAAGAAAAACAAGGGTTAGTATTTGTTGTTAATGGCTCGTGGGTCTCGAGCTGTTTTTAGTGAGGACGCAAACAGAGCGGCTCAGAATTTTAAAGAAAAAAAGGGTTAGTATTTGTTGTTAATGCGTCGTGGTTCTTCAGCTGTTTTAGTGAGGATGCAAACAGAGGCGGCCTCAGACTTTTAAAGAAAAAAAAAAGGGGTTAGCTTGTTGTTAATGCGTCGTGGGTCTTCAGCTGTTTTTAGTGAGGGACGCAAACAGAGCGGCTCAGAATTTTAAAGAAAAACACAGGGTTAGTATTTGTTGTTAATGCGTCGTGGGTCTTTAGCTATTTTTAGTGAGGACGCAAACAGAGCGGCTCAGAATTTTAAAGAAAAAAAGGGGTTAGTATTTGTTGTTAATGCGTCGTGGTTCTTCAGCTGTTTGTAGCGAGGACGCAAACCAGAGCGGCTCAGAGTTTTAAAGACAAAAGCGTTAGTATCTGCTGTTAATGTGTCATGGATCAGCTGTTTTTAGCAAGAACACACACAGAGTGGGTTAGAGTTTTAAAGAAAAAGAAAGCGTTAGTATTTGTTATTAATGTGTCGCGGGTCTTCAAACTGTTTTTAGTGAAGACACACAGAGTGGCTCAGAAGTTTTTTTAAAAAGCGCTAGTATTTGTTGTTAATGTGTCGCGGGTCTTCAGCTATTTTTAGTGAGGATGCAAACAGAGCGGCTCAGAATTTAAAAGAAAAAAAAGGATTAGTATTTGTTGTTAATGCATCGTGGTCTTCAGTTGTTTCTAGTGAGGATGCAAACAGAGCGGCTCAGAATTTTAAAGAAAAAAAAGGTTAGTATTGTGTTAATGCATCGTGGGTCTTCAGCTATTTTTAGTGAGGACACACAGAGTGGCTGGAGAATTTTAAAGAAAAACAAGGGTTAGTATTTGTTGTTAATTGCGTCGTGGGTCTCAGCTGTTTTTAGTGAGGACGCAAACAGAGCGGCTCAGAATTTTAAAGAAAAACAAGGGTTAGTATTTGTTGTTTAATGCGTCGTGGGTCTTCAGCTGTTTTTAGTGAGGACGCAAACAGAGCGGCTCAGAATTTTAAAGAAAAAAAAGGTTAGTATTTGTTGTTAATGCATCGCGGGTCTTCAGCTATTTTAGTGAGGATGCAAACAGAGCGGCTCAGAATTTTAAAGAAAAAAAAAGGATTAGTATTTGTTGTTAAAGCATCGTGGGTCTTCAGCTGTTTTTAGTGAGGACGCAAACAGAGCGGCTCAGAATTTTAAAGAAAAGCAAGGGTTAGTATTTGTTGTTAATGCGTCGTGGGTCTTCAGTTGTTTTTAGTGAGGATGCAAACAGAGCGGCTCAGAATTTTAAAGAAAAAAAAGGTTAGTATTTCTGGTTAATGCATCGTGGGTCTTCAGCTGTTTTTAGTGAGGACACACAGAGTGGCTGAGAATTTTAAAGAAAAACAAGGGTTAGTATTTGTTGTTAATGCGTCGTGGGTCTTCAGCTGTTTTTAGTGAGGACGCAAACAGAGCGGCTCAGAATTTTAAAGAAAAACAAGGGTTAGTATTTGTTGTTAATGCGTCGTGGGGTCTTCAGCTGTTTTTAGTGAGGACGCAAACAGAGCGGCTCAGAATTTTAAAGAAAAACAAGGGGTTAGTATTTGTTGTTAATGCGTCGTGGGTCTTCAGCTGTTTTAGTGAGGACGCAAACAGAGTGGCTCAGAATTTAAAGAAAAAAAAGGTTAGTATTTGTTGTTAATGCATCTCGGGTCTTCAGCTATTTTAGTGAGGATGCAAACAGAGCGGCTCAGAATTTTAAAGAAAAAAAAGGATTAGTATTTGTTGTTAATGCATCGTGGGTTCTTTCAGCTGTTTTTAGTGAGGAAGCAAACAGAGCGGCTCAGAATTTTAAGAAAAACAAGGGTTAGATTTGTTGTTAATGCGTCGTGGGTCTTCAGTGTTTTAGGTGAGGATGCAAACAGAGCGGCTCAGAATTTTAAAGAAAAAAAAGGTTAGTATTGTTGTTAATGCATCGTGGGTCTTCAGCTGTTTTTAGTGAGGACACACAGAGTGGCTGAGAATTTAAAGAAAACAAGGGTTAGTATTTGTTGTTAATGCGTCGTGGGTCTTCAGCTGTTTTTAGTGAGGACGCAAACAGAGCGGCTCAGAATTTTAAAGAAAAAGAAAGAGTTAGTATTTGTTGTTAATGCGTCGTGGGTCTTCAGCTGTTTTTAGTGAGGACGCAAACAGAGCGGCTCAGAATTTTAAAGAAAAAACAAGGGTTAGTATTTGTTGTTAATGCGTCGTGGGTCTTCAGCTGTTTTTTAGTGAGGACGCAAACGATGGCTCAGAATTTTAAAGAAAAAAAGGTTAGTATTTGTTGTTAATGCATCGCGGGTCTTCAGCTATTTTTAGTGAGGATGCAAACAGAGCGGCTCAGAATTTAAAGAAAAAAAAGGATTAGTATTTGTTGTTAATGCATCGTGGGTCTTCAGTTGTTTTTAGTGAGGATGCAAACAGAGCGGCTCAGAATTTTAAAGAAAAAAAAGGTTAGTATTTGTTGTTAATGCATCGTGGGTCTTCAGCTATTTTTAGTGAGGACACAGAGTGGCTGAGAATTTTAAAGAAAACAAGGGTTAGTATTGTTGTTAATGCGTCGTGGGTCTTCAGCTGTTTTTAGTGAGGACGCAAACAGAGCGGCTCAGAATTTTAAAGAAAAACAAGGGTTAGTATTGTTGTTAATGCGTCGTGGGTCTTCAGCTGTTTTTAGTGAGGACGCAAACAGAGCGGCTCAGAATTTTAAAGAAAAAAAGGTTAGTATTTGTTGTTAATGCATCGCGGGTCTTCAGCTATTTTTAGTGAGGATGCAAACAGAGCGGCTCAGAATTTAAAGAAAAAAAGGATTAGTATTGTTGTTAATGCATCGTGGGTCTTCAGCTGTTTTTAGTGAGGACGCAACAGAGCGGCTCAGAATTTTAAAGAAAAACAAGGGTTAGTATTTGTTGTTAATGCGTCGTGGGTCTTCAGTTGTTTTTAGTGAGGATGCAAACAGAGCGGCTCAGAATTTTAAAAAAAAAAAGGTTAGTATTTGTTGTTAATGCATCGTGGGTCTTCAGCTGTTTTTAGTGAGGACACAGAGTGGCTGAGAATTTTAAAGAAAAACAAGGGTTAGTATTTGTTGTTAATGCGTCGTGGGTCTTCAGCTGTTTTAGTGAGGACGCAAACAGAGCGGCTCAGAATTTTAAAGAAAAACAAGGGTTAGTATTTGTTGTTAATGCGTCGTGGGTCTTCAGCTGTTTTTAGTGAGGACGCAAACAGAGCGGCTCAGAATTTTAAAGAAAAACAAGGGTTATAGTATTTTTGTTAATGCGTCGTGGGTCTTCAGCTGTTTTTAGTGAGGACGCAAACAGAGTGGCTCAGAATTTTAAAGAAAAAAAGGTTAGTATTTTTGTTAATGCATCGCGGGTCTTCAGCTATTTTTAGTGAGGATGCAAACAGAGCGGCTCAGAATTTTAAAGAAAAAAAAGGATTAGTATTTGTTGTTAATGCATCGTGGGTCTTCAGTTGTTTCTAGTGAGGATGCAAACAGAGCGGCTCAGAATTTTAAAGAAAAAAAAAGATATATTGTTGTTAATGCATCGTGGGTCTTCAGCTATTTTTAGTGAGGACACCAGAGTGGCTGAGAATTTTAAAGAAAAACAAGGGTTAGTATTTGTTGTTAATGCGTCGTGGGTCTTCAGCTGTTTTTAGTGAGGACGCAAACAGAGCGGCTCAGAATTTTAAAGAAAAAAAGGTTAGTATTTGTTGTTAATGCATCGCGGGTCTTCAGCTATTTTTAGTGAGGATGCAAACAGAGCGGCTCAGAATTTTAAAGAAAAAAAAAAAGGATAGTATTTGTTGTTAATGCATCGTGGGTCTTCAGCTGTTTTTAGGGAGGACGCAAACAGAGCGGCTCAGAATTTTAAAGAAAAACAAGGGTTAGTATTTGTTGTTAATGCGCCGTGGGTCTTCAGCTGTTTTTAGTGAGGACGCAAACAGAGCGGCTCAGAATTTTAAAGAAAAACAAGGGTTAGTATTTGTTGTTAATGCGTCGTGGGTCTTCAGCTGTTTTTAGTGAGGACGCAAACAGAGTGGCTCAGAATTTTAAAGAAAAAAAAGGTTAGTATTTGTTGTTAATGCATCGCGGGTCTTCAGCTATTTTAGTGAGGATGCAAACAGAGCGGCTCAGAATTTTAAAGAAAAAAAGGATTAGTATTGTTGTTAATGCATCGTGGGTCTTCAGTGTTCTAGTGAGGATGCAAACAGAGCGGCTCAGAATTTTAAGAAAAAAAAGGTTAGTATTTGTTGTTAATGCATCGTGGGTCTTCAGCTATTTTTAGTGAGGACACACAGAGTGGCTGAATTTTAAAGAAAAACAAGGGTTAGTATTTGTTGTTAATGCGTCGTGGGTCTTCAGCTGTTTTTAGTGAGGACGCAAACAGAGCGGCTCAGAATTTTAAAGAAAAACAAGGGTTAGTATTGTTGTTAATGCGTCGGGGTCTTCAGCTGTTTTTAGTGAGGACGCAAACAGAGCGGCTCAGAATTTTAAAGAAAAAAAAGGTTAGTATTTGTTGTTAATGCATCGCGGGTCTTCAGCTATTTTTAGTGAGGATGCAAACAGAGCGGCTCAGAATTTTAAAGAAAAAAAAGGATTAGTATTTGTTGTTAATGCATCGTGGGTCTTCAGCTGTTTTTAGTGAGGACGCAAACAGAGCGGCTCAGAATTTTAAAGAAAAACAAGGGTTAGTATTTGTTGTTAATGCGTCGTGGGTCTTCAGTTGTTTTTAGTGAGGATGCAAACAGAGCGGCTCAGAATTTTAAAGAACAAAAAGGTTAGTATTTGTTGTTAATGCATCGTGGGTCTTCAGCTGTTTTTAGTGAGGACACAGAGTGGCTGAGAATTTTAACGAAAAACAAGGGTTAGTATTTGTTGTTAATGCGTCGTGGGTCTTCAGCTGTTTTTAGTGAGGACGCAAACAGAGCGGCTCAGAATTTTAAAGAAAAAAAAGGTTAGTATTTGTTGTTAATGCGTCGTGGGTCTTCAGCTGTTTTTAGTGAGGACGCAAACAGAGCGGCTCAGAATTTTAAAGAAAACAAGGGTTAGTATTTGTTGTTAATGCGTCGTGGGTCTTCAGCTGTTTTTAGTGAGGACGCAAACAGCGGCTCAGAATTTTAAAGAAAAAAAGGTTAGTATTTGTTGTTAATGCATTGCGGGTCTTCAGCTATTTTAGTGAGGATGCAAACAGAGCGGCTCAGAATTTTAAAGAAAAAAAAAGGATTAGTATTTGTTGTTAATGCATCGTGGGTCTTCAGTTGTTTCTAGTGAGGATGCAAACAGAGCGGCTCAGAATTTTAAAGAAAAAAAAGGTTAGTATTTGTTGTTAATGCATCGTGGGTCTTCAGCTATTTTTAGTGAGACACACAGAGTGGCTGAGAATTTTAAAGAAAAACAAGGGTTAGTATTTGTTGTTAATGGCGTCGTGGGTCTTCAGCTGTTTTTAGTGAGGACGCAAACAGAGCGGCTCAGAATTTTAAAGAAAAAAAGGTTAGTATTTGTCAGCAAAATCACAACACAATAACATGTTAATTAAAAAACAGAGGGAATTATAAAAAAAACTTTCCAAAGGTAGAGAAACCTTCCAGATAAACAGACAACAGCAAACAACAACACAATAACATGTTAATTAAAAAACAGAGGGAATTATAAAAAAAACTTTCCAAAGGTAGAGAAACCTTCCAGAGGATAACAGACAACAGCAAAAACAACAAACACAATAACATGTTAATTAAAAAACAGAGGGAATTATAAAAAAAACTTTCCAAAGGTAGAGAAACCTTCCAGAGGATAACAGACAACAGCAAAATCAACAAACACAATAACATGTTAATTAAAAAACAGAGGGAATTATAAAAAAACTTTCCAAAGGTACAGAAACCTTCCAGAGGATAACAGACAACAGCAAAATCAACAAACACAATAACATGTTAATTAAAAAACAGAGGGAATTATAAAAAAACTTTCCAAAGGTACAGAAACCTTCCAGAGGATAACAGACAACAGCAAAAACAACAAACACAATAACATGTTAATTAAAAAACAGAGGGAATTATAAAAAAAACTTTCCAAAGGTACAGAAACCTTCAAGAGGATAACAGACAACAGCAAAAACAACAAACTCAATAACGTTAATTAAAAAACTGAGGGAATTATAAAAAAAAAATTTCCAAAGGTACAGAAACCTTCCAGAGGATAACAGACAACAGCAAAAACAACAAACTCAATAACAGGTTAATTAAAAATGGGGAATAAAAAAAAACAAAAAAACTTCCAAAGGTACAGAAACCTTCCAGAGGATACAGACAACAGCAAAAACAACAAACTCAATAACATGTTAATTAAAAAACAGAGGGAATTATATAAAAAAAATCAAAGGTACAGAAACCTTCCAGAGGATAACAGACACAGCTAAAACAACAAACTCAATAACAGGTTAATTAAAAACAGAGGGAATTATAAAAAAAAATTTCAAAGTTACAGAAACCTTCCAGAGGAAATAGCAACAGCAAAACAACAAACTCAATAACAGGTTAATTAAAAACGGGGAATTGTAAAAAAAAAAAAAAAAAAAAACTTCCAAAGGTACAGAGACCTTCCAGAGGATAACAGACAACAGCAAAACAACAAACTGAATAACGTTAATTTAAAAAACAGAGGAATTATAAAAAACTTTCCAAAGGTACAGAAACCTTCCAGAGGATAACAACAACAGCAAAACAACAAACTCAATAACATGTTAATTAAAAAAGAGGGAATTATAAAAAAATTTCCAAAGGTAGAGATCACACAAACATAAAGCAAGAGCAAACTGGAGCAAAGACAGAAACATCCAGATATCCAGACCCTCTACAGCTGGAACGCTTCGGAAGAGCAACTTTAACTGCTAAAGTGCTGCACACACAACGCCAGCCTACTTTCAATGTTCAAGCAAATTCCTTCAAAATAAATGTAAATTTGATGAATACATGAAAATCATGCACAGAATGTGGACTTTAGTAAGACGTTAGATATTTCATATTACGGATTTGAGAAACATACTGAATTAATTATCATCCTTGTTTCTGCACAGTACAAAGTATTATACTGGCGTCTTACCTTATAGTGTTTTCTCTGTGTTTGAGAAATAAAAGCTTCAGCAGGAGCCTAGAAGCAAACAAAAAGCCTGCACCAGCATTACTCTGTGCCACCAGCAGGTGACAGTGCATTTATTTATTTATTTTCAAAAAAGAACAAATTGTTTAATGATGTTGAAGTTGTTCTGATGTTATTTCTCAAAAAATGATGTCTGCACTTTACCTGAAAATAAATATTTAGCCATAAATTCTGTTATGTGTCTAACATCATGCACTGAGGACGTGCACAGAATTTAAGAATCTCAAAGTCAGAAGGAGCAGTCTTCGATATCTGTAATGCGAGCGCACAAGTAGCACAGGTCCTACAAGAATCTAATCTTACTTTCAGCCCTGGATTGGTCCCCACAGCCACGAGCAGAGTGGAAATGAAGATGGCTTTGTAGACTGAGACCTTGGTGGATGTAGTGAGGCTGCAACTGAAACATACACGGTGTGAGATTTGGCCACAGGCACTCGATGCTTGTTGGATCCTGTGCTGAACCTCATCATCAGTGCTACATGGCTGGGTCAGGTCACTTCCAAGGTAGACAAATCTGCTGACAAGGTCTATGTCTTCAGCGCTGGTCTTTAAAGACCAATCAGCTGATGAAGAAACTGGGCATTTTTTTACATTGATGACAAGACCAGCACTACCACATACCAAGCAGTAAGCATTGACATCATCAGAAGAAGCCCTACCAGAAGAAGAAAAGTTGCGGTTACTTGACTGGCCACTTGAGGCTGGTTCAAAAAGGGAGCACATTCCCATAGGAGTCCATGTTAAAATGAACAAATAAACTCTTTACAGCCTGGTATAAAAAACAGTCTGGGTCTCTATAGTTACAGAGCATCCAGAAAGTATTCACAGCACTTCACTTTGTCACATTTTGTTATGTTACAGCAGTGGTCTCAAACTGATTCCAGAAAGGACCAAGAGGCTGCAGGTTTTCTTTGCAGCCACCCACTGCACCAGATTCCACCAGATCCCACCTGATTCCATCTGCTCAGAGGTCTGTTAATCTGGGAAATCACCTGGTCATTGAGTCAAGAGCCTTACGGACGGCTAAAATGAGTTAGTTGGACACGATCGCTCCAACTAGTACAACATCACAAACCCCCCAGAATTCAGTGGTCATGTACACGGCCCCCAGCACGACACTAGAAGAGTTAAGCACTAATGGCATTTGTTGAATAACATGGAAACCATCCATCCATTCATCTTCTACCGCTTAGTCCAATTAAGGGTCGCAGGGGGCTGGAGCCTATCCCAGCAGTCATTGAGCGTGAGCTGGGGTACACCCAGGACCGGACGCTAGTCTGTCGCAGGGCCACAAATAGACAAACAAACACAGACACACCCACACACACCTACGGACAATTTTAAAGATTCCAATCCACCTAACCCGCATGTCTTTGGATGTGGGAGGAACCGGAGCACCCAGAGGAAACCCACGCAAACACGGGGAGAACATGCAAACTCCACACAGAAAGGCCACGGGAATTGAACCCACAACCTTCTCGCTGTGAGGCAACTGTGCTAACCACTAAGCCACCGTGCTGCCCAAACATGGAAACCGATATGGAATAATCTTTTTGCTGGTTTTGACTATGAATAAATGGATAAATGTGTCTTAACTGTGAATAAATATGAGCAGGAACTGTGGGTCCCTGTGATTTTATACTTCAGGCAGCCAGAATTCCAAAAGGAGACCAGGAGCTACAAAAGTGGGAAACATCAAATCTGAAATGTCAGCTTCACTGTTTGGAATAATTTGTGCTCTATGTGTCTTCAGCTCACGAGAGCGGTGGTGGAGATGCAGAGGGACTCCAGCTGTCAGCGCGACTAACAGGAGGGATTAGTGTCGGGCGCCGGCTCTGATAGTCCAGCTGGCCTTGTGAGGCCTGCCAAAGAAATCATCAGGGGAAGATTTTCTTTTAATGCCTGTGGTTTGTTTTGCCCACAGAATTCCGTCCGTGCAGGTTGCTGTGGAGACGTGTGAACATTCAGTACCCTCCAGAAATAATTGAACACTTGGTATTTTACACATTTTAATTTGTTTATGCCATTTCAAATAAAAAAATAAAAATTTGTAAAATTATAGAGGAGGGTTTTCTCTCACCAAAATATCAAATCCAACCTTGCATCTCAGATGTACCTTTCGGCAAATTGTAGCTGAACTTTCATGTCATCTTCTTAAGAAAACCCTCCTCTGTAGCTCTTCATCATGAAGCTGTCTAACTGCTAATACAAAATGCAAAACATGCACTGTGCACAGTTTCTCCAATTACAGCCACAGACGCCTGATATGAACACTGATGGAAATATAACGTCGATTGTGTGAGATACAGCAGAGTTCAAAACTGCTTGAGATGACAATACTTTAAACAGACTGACACCATTTTTCACGATAAACTATCCATCCATCCATCCATCCATCCATTTTCTTCCGCTTTATCCGGAGTCGGGTCGCGGGGGCAGCAGCTCAAGCAAAGCCGCCCAGACCTCCTGATCCACACACACCTCCCCCAGCGCGAGCTCCTCCTGAGTGACTCGGGAGGAGCATGATAAACTATTGTAGGCTATAATGGTACAAACATGAGTTTATTAAAAGTATTAATGAAAATATCATTGCTATGTACAATATCAAGAAAGAAACTTCTGTATTCTTGAGATTGATAGATTTATTGAATGATCAATGAAAATTAAAACAACAGTAAATAATATGTTTATGTCACCAACATTAATGAGCGAAGCTCCTCCCCATCTCACTATGTCATTTAGGTCCTTCAGATTTTTTTAACTAAAACCCTTCAGCTTCTGGAATGGGCGGGGACAACGACAGTGTTGCCACAGTTACTTTGAAAAAGTAATCCAATTACTGATTACTGACTACTCATTGAAAAAGTAAGTAACTTAGTTACTCTATTGATTACCCAATTTTAAAAGTCCATCCATCCATCCATCCATCCATCCATTTTCTTCCGCTTTATCCGGAGTCGGGTTGTGGGGGCAGCAGCTGAAGCAGAGCCGCCCAGACCTCCCAATCCACACACACCTCCACCAGCTCCTCCGGGGGAACCCCGGCATTCCCAAGCCAGCTGAGAGACGTAGTCCCTCCAGCGTGATCTGGGTCTTCCCCGGGGCCTCCTCTCAATGGGACATGCCCGGAACACCTCTCCAGCGAGGCGTCCAGGGGGCATTTGGAAAAATGCCCGAGCCACCTCGGCTGGCTCCTTTCGACGTGGAGGGCAGCGGCTCGACTCTGAGCTCCTCCCGAGTGACAGAGCTCCTTACCCTATCTCTATGGGAGCGCCCAGCCACCCTGCGGAGGAAACTCATCTCGGCCACTTGTACTCGTGATTTTGTTCTTTCGGTCATGAGCCAAATCTCATGACCATAGGTGAGGGTCGGAACATAGATCGATCGGTAAATCGAGAGCTTTGCCCCCTACTCAGCTCTCTCTTCACCACGACGGTCCGATACAGCGACCGCATCACTGCAAACGCTGCACCGATCCGTCTATCGATCTCACGCTCCATTCATCCCTCACTCGTGAACAAGACCCCAAGATACTTTAACTCCTCCACCTGAGGCAAGGACCCCACCAACCTGAAGAGGGCAAGGCACCTTTTTCCGGTCGAGAACCATGGCCTCGGATTTGGAGGTGCTGATCTTCATCCCGCACGCTTCACACTCAGTTGCAAACCGCCCCAGTGCACGCTGAAGATCCTGGTTTGACAAAGCCAACAGGACCACATCATCCGCAAACAGCAGAGATGAGATTCTGTGGTTCCCAAAGAAGGCAAGGCACCTTTTTCCGGTCGAGAACCATGGCCTCGGATTTGGAGGTGCTGATCTTCATCCCGCACACTTCACACTCAGTTGCAAACCGCCCCAGTGCACGCTGAAGGTCCTGGTTTGACAAAGCCAACAGGACCACATCATCCGCAAACAGCAGAGATGAGATTCTGTGGTTCCCAAACCGGACAGAAATTCTGTCCATAAAGGTAATGAGCAGAACTGGTGACAAAGGGCAGCCCTGGTGGAGGGCAACATGCACTGGAAACAGGTTTGACTTACTACCAGCAATGTGAACCAAGCTCCTGCTGCAGTCATACAGGGACCGGAGAGCCCTTAGCAAAGGAACCCAGACCCCGTACTCCCGGAGCACCCCCACAGGGCACCTCAAGGGACACGGTCAAACGCCCTCTCCAGATCCACAAAGCACATGTGAACTGGTTGGGGGAACTCCCATGAACCCTCGAGCACCCAATGGAGGGTGTAGAGCTGGTCCAGTGTGTCGCAACCAGGATGAAAACCACACTGCTCCTCCTGAATCCGAGGTTCGACTATCGGTCGAATTCTCCTCTCCAGCACCCTGGAAGAGACCTTACTGGGGAGGCTGAGGAGTGTGATCCCCTGTAGTTGGAACACACCCTCCAGTCATCCTTATTAAACAGAGGGACCGGAGGGTGTGTTCAATTTTAAAAGTTACTGACATAAGTTACATTAATAGTTACTTTATTAGTTACTTTCAGGAGCTGCCGATACCCCCCCCCCCCCATCTCAACATGAAAATGAAAACAAAAGTGAAATGAAAATAAAGTCAGTCTTTCTTGGCCTCATATCTAAATGCTGACAGCACTGTGACAGTAAAACGTACCATTTCTAACCAACATTGTTTATAAATGTAACAATGAAATTCTTTCTAACATTTTTCTAATGTTTAAATTCTTTCTAAATATTTAGTTGTTGAAATGATTGTTATTATTATTCTGATTATTCTTAGTATTATTATCAAAAGTAGCAGTATGTGTTCAATAGTGGACCTTTAATCTCAGGTTGTTGGGGAGAGACCCCCCCCCCCCCCCCCGGACCCTTACCCCTGGTTTTCTGTCTCGCAGAACAATGGATAATGTGTATTTATGCCAAGACAATGACCAGATAGAAGGGAAAGAAAGTTTTGTCAACGTTATTACATCTTGTAGTTCTCAGAAAGACATTCAGGTGCATTTGGGTAGAAAAAAAGCACCATTTGCTGTTAATGTGTCCACGTGTCTTCAGCTGTTTGAGTGAGGACACAACACAGAGCAGCTCAGAGTTTTAAGGAAAAAAGCATTAGTATTTGTTGTTAATGTGTCATGGGTCCTCCCCCTCGAACTGCCACCTTATCGTGGTGGCAGTTTCGTTGTCAGGGGCTTCATGCCCCTGGTAGGGTCTCCCATGGCAAACAGGTCCTAGGTGATGGGTCAGACTAAGGGCAGTTCAGAAGCTCCTATGACCAGTGCGATATCAAGTACTGAGACATCGCCCAGTAAGGCAAAGCCGGGGCCCCACCCTGAGCCAGCCTTGGGGTTGGGACTCGCGCACGAGTGCCTGCTGGTCAGGGCCTTAGCCCACGGGGCCCGGCCGGGCTCAGCCCAAAAGAGCAACGTGGGCCTGCCCTCCTGGGTGGTTCACCACCTGCGAGGGGGCCATGGGGGGTCGGTGCAGGACTGGGTGGCAGTCGAGGGTGGGTGGGGCCCAGCGGCCCCGGTCCAGCGCTCACAGCCTCTGGCTGTTGGGACGTGGAACATCACCTCACTGGGGGGAAGGAGCCTGAGCTTGTGTGGGAGGTTGAGAGGTACCGACTAGAGATAATCGGGCTCACCTCCATGCAAAGCTTGGGCTCTGGTGCCCAACTCCTGGAGAGGGGCTGGGCACTCCACGTCTCTCGTGTTGTCCGAGGCCCTGGTTCTCGACCGGAAAAAGGTGTCTTGCCCTCTTCAGGTCAGTGTGGGTGTCCTTGCCTCAGGTGGAGGAGTTTAAGTATCTTGAGGTCTTGTTCACGAGTGAGGGACGGATGGAGCGTGAGATCGGACCGGTGCAGCATCTGCAGTGATACGGTTGCTGTATTGGACCGTCGTGGTGAAGAGAGAGCTGAGCAGGGGGGCAAAGCTCCCGATTTACTGATCGATCTACAGTCTGACCCTTACCTATGGTCATGAGATTTGGCTCATGACCGAAAGAACAAGATCGCGAGTACAAGCAGCCGAGATGACTTTCCTCCACAGAGTGGCTGGGTGCTCCCTTAGAGATAGGGTGAGGAGCTCTGTCACTTGGGAGGAGCTCGGAGTCGAGCCGCTGCGCCTCCACATTGAAAGGAGCCAGCCGAGGTGGCTCGGGCATCTTTTCCGGATGCCCCCTGGACACCTCACTGGAGAGGTGTTTCAGGCACGTCCCATCGGGAGGAGACCCCGGGGAAGACCCAGGACATGGTGGAGGGACTATGTCTCTCAGCTGGCTTGGGAACGCCTCGGGGTTCCCCCCGGAGGAGCTGGGGGAGGTGTGTGTGGATCGGGAGGTCTGGGCAGCTCTGCTTCAGCTGCTGCCCCCGCGACCCGACCTAGGATAAGCGGAAGAAAATGGATGGATGGATGGATGGATGGATGATTAAAATAAGTTCATTCATGAAAACAATTTTCTTACTCACTCACGAGACATTGGAAGAAAGAGAGATAAAGCTTAAAACTTTAAGTAAATAAATCTGATTACAATTTCGTGATGAATTTTGAAGCCAATTATTTTAAAAAAAAAGAGCCACCTGTATCCATGACAACAAACCTCTTTCCTGGAACCTTGAACTGGGTCACTGAGCTGCTGTTGAAGAGGCAGTTCCGTCCATCGTCAGTATTCATGCTCTGGGCAGCATGAGCTCACTTGGGTCAAGGGGCTAACCAAGCGGTGTCCCTGTCACGATCCCAAGGCTTGTGTCGGCTGGCTTTGCCGATGGTTAGCTGCTTGCAGTCAGGTTTGAAATCAGCTCCGTTGTCAGCTTGCAGGAACCCAGAGGTAGAAGGTGTTTGTTGAAAATGGTTTCTAGTAGCTTCTCAAAAGTTTGTTGGAGCCAAATTAAAGTCTTTGTGAATTTAGAAAACAGTAAAACTTTAAGAGTGTTGAAAAAATTATAATGAAAAGCAAAAGTTGCTTTTCTGTAAATTCACTCTTAATTTGAAAAGCTCAGCTCGGAAGTTCTCTTAAAAATTCAAAAGACTTGATGGACCTTAAAGCGTCAGGTTAAAACTTTAAGTTTGTCAAAAGTAAAGAATGAATGAATGTCACATGGTAGCTTAGCTTAGCAATGGGCCTTGGCCCAAAAATAACAATTAGGTAATTGGGCGTTAGGTAAGAAGGAAAGAGTTGGAGAGCTCTCCAAGAGCAGAAAAAAGGGAGAAGGAGAAGGCAGAAGGGAAGAGCGAGGCTCTGTCCTAACTTCTTAAAGGGGGACTGACATCACCAAACTCCACCCATTAGGGGGTGTAACTTTACAGAATGCTTCATGTCTTCAAAAGAGGGCAGACAGAAATGATTCAACTATTTAACACATTAACTATTTTGGCAACTATTTGTCCTAAAACACTTGAATGGATGCACATTATTCATCATCACTTAAACACATCCTCTTGGTTAAAACAGAATACTTCAACATCAACATTTTAGATAATGGGGCAGAATCGCACTTAAACAACATCAATGGCAAGAACACATACACTCAACAAAAATATAAACACAACACTTTTGGTTTTGCTCCCATTCTGTATGAGACGAACCCAAAGATCTAAAACTTTTTCCACATACACAATATCACCATTTCCCTCAAAATTGTTCACAAACCAGTCTAAATCTGTGATAGTGAGCACTTCTCCTTTGCTGAGATAATCCATCCCACCTCACAGGTGTGCCATATCAAGATGCTGATTAGACACCATGATTAGTGCACAGGTGTGCCTTAGACTGCCCACAATAAAAGGCCACTCTGAAAGGTGCAGTTTTATCACACAGCACAATGCCACAGATGTCGCAAGATTTGAGGGAGCGTGCAATTGGCATGCTGACAGCAGGAATGTCAACCAGAGCTGTTGCTCATGTATTGAATGTTCATGTCTCTACCATAAGCCGTCTCCAAAGGCGTTTCAGAGAATTTGGCAGTACATCCAACCAGCCTCACAACCGCAGACCACGTGTAACCACACCAGCCCAGGACCTCCACATCCAGCATGTTTACCTCCAAGATCGTCTGAGACCAGCCACTCGGGACAGCTGCTGAAACAATCGGTTTGCATAACCAAAGAATTTCTGCACAAACTGTCAGAAACCGTCTCAGGAAGCTCATCTGCATGCTCGTCCTCCTCATCGGGGTCTCGACCTGACTCCAGTTCGTCGTCGTAACCGACTTGAGTGGGGCAAATGCTCACATTTCGCTGGCGTTTGCACATTGGAGAGGTGTTCTCTTCACAGATGATGCGAAGGAGATGTGTTGCACTGCATGAGGCAATGGTGGTCACACCAGATACTGACTGGTATCCCCCCCAATAAAACAAAACTGCACCTTTCAGAGTGGCCTTTTATTGTGGGCAGTCTAAGGCACACCTTGGCACTAATCATGGTGTCTAATCAGCATCCTGATATGGCACACCTGGCCATTGCTGGGATGGATTATCTCAGCAACGGAGAAGTGCTCACTATCACAGATTTAGACTGGTTGTGAACAATATTTGAGGGAAATGGTGGATATTGTGTATGTGGAAAAAGTTTTAGATCTTTGAGTTTCATCCCACTTTGGATGGAGCAGCTCTCATTTCTAGAAATCTGGCCAATTTTCTTAAATCCTCCAAACCGTGACTATCCAGGGTTGGGACCAGGAAGCAGAGTTGTAGTCTTACACACCTCTCTGCAGCTTCTCTCCCCCTGCCATCCCCTCATTACCCCATCCCCGTAGAGATGGTGCCTGCTCCCAGACTACCAATAACCAGCAAAAATCTATTTAAGCATAAAAATTCAAAAAGAAAAAATAATATAGCACCTTCAACTGCACCACAGACTAAAACAGTTAAATGTGGTCTATTAAACATTAGGTCTCTCTCTTCTAAGTCCCTGTTGTTAAATGATATAATAATTGATCAACATATTGATTTATTCTGCCTTACAAAACCTGGTTACAGCAGGATGAATATGTTAGTTTAAATGAGTCAACACCCCCGAGTCACACTAACTGTCAGAATGCTCGTAGCACGGGCCGGGGCGGAGGATTAGCAGCAATCTTCCATTCCAGCTTATTAATTAATCAAAACCCAGACAGAGCTTTAATTCATTTGAAAGCTTGACTCTTAGTCTTGTCCATCCAAATTGGAAGTCCCAAAAACCAGTTTTATTTGTTATTATCTATCGTCCACCTGGTCGTTACTGTGAGTTTCTCTGTGAATTTTCAGACCTTTTGTCTGACTTAGTGCTTAGCTCAGATAAGATAATTATAGTGGGCGATTTTAACATCCACACAGATGCTGAGAATGACAGCCTCAACACTGCATTTAATCTATTATTAGACTCTATTGGCTTTGCTCAAAAAGTAAATGAGTCCACCCACCACTTTAATCATATCTTAGATCTTGTTCTGACTTATGGTATGGAAATAGAAGACTTAACAGTATTCCCTGAAAACTCCCTTCTGTCTGATCATTTCTTAATAACATTTACATTTACCCTGATGGACTACCCAGCAGTGGGGAATAAGTTTCATTACACTAGAAGTCTTTCAGAAAGCGCTGTAACTAGGTTTAAGGATATGATTCCTTCTTTATGTTCTCTAATGCCATATACCAACACAGTGCAGAGTAGCTACCTAAACTCTGTAAGTGAGATAGAGTATCTCGTCAATAGTTTTACATCCTCATTGAAGACAACTTTGGATGCTGTAGCTCCTCTAAAAAGAGAGCTTTAAATCAGAAGTGCCTGACTCCGTGGTATAACTCACAAACTCGTAGCTTAAAGCAGATAACCCGTAAGTTGGAGAGGAAATGGCGTCTCACTAATTTAGAAGATCTTCACTTAGCCTGGAAAAAGAGTCTGTTGCTCTATAAAAAAGCCCTCCGTAAAGCTAGGACATCTTTCTACTCATCACTAATTGAAGAAAATAAGAACAACCCCAGGTTTCTTTTCAGCACTGTAGCCAGGCTGACAAAGAGTCAGAGCTCTATTGAGCTGAGTATTCCATTAACTTTAACTAGTAATGACTTCATGACTTTCTTTGCTAACAACATTTTAACTATTAGAGAAAAAATTACTCATAACCATCCCAAAGACGTATCGTTATCTTTGGCTGCTTTCAGTGATGCCTGCATTTGGTTAGACTCTTTCTCTCCGATTGTTCTGTCTGAGTTATTTTCATTAGTTACTTCATCCAAACCATCAACATGTTTATTAGACCCCATTCCTACCAGGCTGCTCAAGGAAGCCCTACCATTATTTAATGCTTCGATCTTAAATATGATCAATCTATCTTTGTTAGTTGGCTATGTACCACAGGCTTTTAAGGTGGCAGTAATTAAACCATTACTTAAAAAGCCATCACTTGACCCAGCTATCTTAGCTAATTATAGGCCAATCTCCAACCTTCCTTTTCTCATCAAAAATTCTTGAAAGGGTAGTTGTAAAACAGCTAACTGATCATCTGCAGAGGAATGGTCTATTTGAAGAGTTTCAGTCAGGTTTTAGAATTCATCATAGTACAGAAACAGCATTAGTGAAGGTTACAAATGATCTTCTTATGGCCTCGGACAGTGGACTCATCTCTGTGCTTGTTCTGTTAGACCTTAGTGCTGCTTTTGATACTGTTGACCATAAAATTTTATTACAGAGATTAGAGCATGCCATAGGTATTAAAGGCACTGCGCTGCGGTGGTTTGAATCATATTTGTCTAATAGATTACAATTTGTTTATGTAAATGGGGAATCTTCTTCACAGACTAAAGTTAATTATGGAGTTCCACAAGGTTCTGTGCTAGGACCAATTTTATTCACTTTATACATGCTTCCCTTAGGCAGTATTATTAGACAGTATTGCTTAAATTTTCATTGTTACGCAGATGATACCCAGCTTTATCTATCCATGAAGCCAGAGGACACACACCAATTAGCTAAACTGCAGGATTGTCTTACAGACATAAAGACATGGATGACCTCTAATTTCCTGCTTTTAAACTCAGATAAAACTGAAGTTATTGTACTTGGTCCCACAAATCTTAGAAACATGGTGTCTAACCAGATCCTTACTCTGGATGGCATTACCCTGACCTCTAGTAATACTGTGAGAAATCTTGGAGTCATTTTTGATCAGGATATGTCATTCAAAGCGCATATTAAACAATATGTAGGACTGCTTTTTTGCATTTACGCAATATCTCTAAAATCAGAAAGGTCTTGTCTCAGAGTGATGCTGAAAAACTAATTCATGCATTTATTTCCTCTAGGCTGGACTATTGTAATTCATTATTATCAGGTTGTCCTAAAAGTTCCCTAAAAAGCCTTCAGTTAATTCAAAATGCTGCAGCTAGAGTACTGACGGGGACTAGAAGGAGAGAGCATATCTCACCCATATTGGCCTCTCTTCATTGGCTTCCTGTTAATTCTAGAATAGAATTTAAAATTCTTCTTCTTACTTATAAGGTTTTGAATAATCAGGTCCCATCTTATCTTAGGGACCTCGTAGTACCATATCACCCCAATAGAGCGCTTCGCTCTCAGACTGCAGGCTTACTTGTAGTTCCTAGGGTTTGTAAGAGTAGAATGGGAGGCAGAGCCTTCAGCTTTCAGGCTCCTCTCCTGTGGAACCAGCTCCCAATTCAGATCAGGGAGACAGACACCCTCTCTACTTTTAAGATTAGGCTTAAAACTTTCCTTTTTGCTAAAGCTTATAGTTAGGGCTGGATCAGGTGACCCTGAACCATCCCTTAGTTATGCTGCTATAGACGTAGACTGCTGGGGGGTTCCCATGATGCACTGTTTCTTTCTCTTTTTGCTCTGTATGCACCACTCTGCATTTAATCATTAGTGATCGATCTCTGCTCCCCTCCACAGCATGTCTTTTTCCTGGTTCTCTCCCTCAGCCCTAACCAGTCCCAGCAGAAGACTGCCCCTCCCTGAGCCTGGTTCTGCTGGAGGTTTCTTCCTGTTAAAAGGAAGTTTTTCCTTCCCACTGTAGCCAAGTGCTTGCTCACAGGGGGTTGTTTTGACCGTTGGGGTTTTACATAATTATTGTATGGCCTTGCCTTACAATATAAAGCGCCTTGGGGCAACTGTTTGTTGTGATTTGGCGCTATATAAAAAAATTGATTGATTGATTGATTGAGTTCATCTCATACAAAATGGGAGCAAAACCAAAAGTGTTGCGTTTATATTTTGTTGAGTATATTAATAAATGGAATGACTACATGCAAAACATTTTGTTTGAATAATCAATGCAAACAAACATTATAAGTCTTTCGATATAAATGAAAGAAATACTGATCTCATTTTTTATTTCAAACCAAAGGTCTTTTCCTTTGCTTTAAACCTCAAGATAAAGCTGATTGTCAAGACAAAGTTTATGACCATGTGTTATCATGGGGGAAGGGTTTCCCCCAAATGAGGAGAGGTTCTGTCTTATCTTGAGGCCCTAAGGTGGGTTCTTCAGGCCTGAAGAAGCTCAGATTCTAACGTGAAGCAATTACAATGTCATGTAATTCATAATGACCGAAAATTCACTGATAAAAAGGCAAGGGCTGTCCTTTGAAGAACTTTGAATTACAGTTTTGTCTTTCCTCTGCGAAGCAGTGTTGGACCATCGGGGGATGTCTCCAAAATTATCTGAAGATCTCCAGATGACTCAGGACTTTCTCAACTGAGAGGGAAAAACACAGTTTTTTTGTCTGCAGTTGAAAAGTCAGGTTTTTTTGTTCAGACAGCATTAATGTATTTATTTAATTAGGGTGAATTGAGGCCACAGTGCTACATGTGTCTTCAGCTGTTTTTAGAGAGGACACACACAGAGCAGATCAGAGCTTTAAATAAAAGCGTTAGTATTTGTTAATGTGTCGTGTGTCTTCAACTGTTTTTAGAGAGGACACACACAGAGCGGATCAGAGTTTTAAAGACATAAAAAGCATTAGTATTTGCTGTTAATGTGTCGTGGGCCTTCAGCTTTTCTTAGCGAGGACACACACAGAGCAGATCAGAGCTTTAAATAAAAAGTGTTAGTATTTGTTAATGTGTCGTGTGTCTTCAGCTGTTTTTAGAGAGGACACACACAGAGCAGATCAGAGCTTTAAAGAAATAAAAAGCATTAGTATTTGTTGTTAATGTGTCGCGTGTCTTCAGCTGTTTTTAGTGAGGACACAGAGAGCGGATCAGAGATTTTAGGAAAAAAAGCATTAGTGTTTGATGTTAATGTGTCACATGTCTTCAGCTGTTTTTAGGGAGGACACACACAGAGCGGCTCAGAGGTTTAAAAACAAAAAAGCGTTAGTATTTGCTGTTAATGTGTCGCAGGTCTTCAGCTGATTTAGTGAGGACACACACAGAGCAGCTCAGAGTTTTAAAGAAAAAAGCATTATAGTATTTGCTGTTAATGTGTTGCAGATCAGCTGTTTTTAGCGAGGACACACAGAGTGGCTCAGAGTTTTAAAGACAAAAAGCATTAGTATTTTCTGTTAATGTGTTGCAGATCAGCTGTTTTTAGCGAGGACACACACAGAGTGGCTCAGAATTTTAAAGAAAAAAGCGTTAGTATTTGTTGTTAATGCGTCGCGGGTCTTCTGCTGTTTTTAGCGAGGACAAAAAACAGAGCGGCTCAGAGTTTTAAAGACAAAAGCGTTAGTATTTGCTGTTAATGTGTCATGGATCAGCTGTTTTTAGCAAGAACACACACAGAGTGGGTCAGAGTTTTAAAGAAAAACAAAAGCGCTAGTATTTGTTGTTAATGCGTCACGGGTCTTCTGCTGTTTTTAGCGAGGACAAAAAACAGAGCGGCTCAGAGTTTTAAAGACAAAAGCATTAGTATTTGCTGTTAACGTGTCATGGATCAGCTGTTTTTAGCAAGAACACACACAGAGTGGGTCAGAGTTTTAAAGAAAAAGAAAGAGTTAGTATTTGTTATTAATGAATTAGTGAAGACACACAGAGTGGCTCAGAATTTAAAAGAAAGCGTTAGTATTTGTTGTTAATGTGTCGCGGGTCTTCAGCTATTTTTAGTGAGGATGCAAACAGAGCGGCTCAGAATTTTAAAGAAAAAAGTGTTAGTATTTGTTATTAATGTGTTGCAGGTCTTCAGCTATTTTTAGTGAGGACGCAAACTCAGGTTTTTTTGTTTTTTGTTTTTTGTTCAGACAGCATTAATGTATTTATTTAATTAGGGTGAATTGAGGCCATAGTGCTACATGTGTCTTCAGCTGTTTTTAGAGAGGCCACACATAAAGCAGATCAGAGCTTTAAATAAAAAGTGTTAGTATTTGTTAATGTGTCATGTGTCTTCAACTGTTTTTAGAGAGGACACACACAGAGCAGATCAGAGTTTTAAAGACATAAAAAGCATTAGTATTTGTTGTTAATGTGTCGCGTGTCTTCAGCTGTTTTTAGTGAGGACACAGAGAGCGGATCAGAGATTTTAGGAAAAAAGCATTAGTGTTTGATGTTAATGTGTCACATGTCTTCAGCTGTTTTTAGCGAGGACACACACAGAGCGGCTCAGAGGTTTAAAGACAAAAAGCGTTAGTATTTGCTGTTAATGTGTCGCAGGTCTTCAGCTGATTTAGTGAGGACACACACAGAGCAGCTCAGAGTTTTAAAGTTAAAGCATTATAGTATTTGCTGTTAATGTGTTGCGGATCAGCTGTTTTTAGCGAGGACACACACAGAGCAGCTCAGAGTTTTAAAGAAAAAAGCATTAGTATTTTCTGTTAATGTGTTGCAGATCAGCTGTTTTTAGCGAGGACACACACAGAGTAGCTCAGAATTTTAAAGAAAAAAGCATTAGTATTTGTTGTTAATGTGTCGCGGGTCTTCAGCTGTTTTTAGCCAGGATGCCTACAGAGCGGATCAGAGTTTTAAAGAAAAAAGCGTTAGTATTTGTTGTTAATGCATCGCAGGTCTTCAGCTGTTTTTAGCCAGGATGCATACAGAGCGGATCGGAGTTTTAAAGAAAAAAAAGCGCTAGTATTTGTTGTTAATGCATTGCAGGTCTTTGGGTGTTGTTAGTGAGGACGCAAACAGAGCAACTCAGACCTTTAAAGAAAAAAAAGCATTAGTATCTGCTGTTAATGTGTCATGGATCAGCTGTTTTTAGCAAGAACACACACAGAGTGGGTCAGAGTTTTAAAGAAAAAGAAAGAGTTAGTATTTGTTATTAATGTGTCGCGGGTCTTCAGCTGTTTTTAGTGAGGACACACAGAGTGGCTCAGAATTTTTTAAAAAAGCGTTAGTATTTGTTGTTAATGCATCGTGGGTCTTCAGCTGTTTTTAGTGAGGACGCAAACAGAGCGGATCGGAGTTTCAAAGAAAAAAAAGTGTTAGTATTTGTTGTTAATGCGTCGTGGGTCTTCAGCTGTTTTTAGTGAGGACGCAAACAGAGCGGATCGGAGTTTCAAAGAAAAAAAAGTGTTAGTATTTGTTGTTAATGCGTCGCAGGTCTTTGGGTGTTGTTAGTGAGGACGCAAACAGAGCGGCTCAGAACTTTAAAGAAAAAAAAGCATTAGTATTTGTTGTTAATGCGTCACGGGTCTTCAGCTGTTTTTAGCGAGGACGCAAACAGAGTGGCTCAGAGTTTTAAAGACAAAAGCGTTAGTATCTGCTGTTAATGTGTCATGGATCAGCTGTTTTTAGCAAGAACACACACAGAGTGGGTTAGAGTTTTAAAGAAAAAGAAAGAGTTAGTATTTGTTATTAATGTGTCGCGGGTCTTCAACTGTTTTTAGTGAAGACACACAGAGTGGCTCAGAATTTTTTTAAAAAGCGCTAGTATTTGTTGTTAATGTGTCGCGGGTCTTCAGCTATTTTTAGTGAGGACACACAGAGTGGCTGAGAATTTGAAAGAAAAACAAGGGTTAGTATTTGTTGTTAATGCGTCGTGGGTCTTCAGCTGTTTTTAGTGAGGACGCAAACAGAGCGGCTCAGAACTTTAAAGAAAAAAAAGCATTAGTATTTGTTATTAATGCGTCACAGGTCTTCAGCTGTTTTTAGCGAGGACACAAACAGAGCGGCTCAGAGTTTTAAAGACAAAAGCGTTAGTATCTGCTGTTAATGTGTCATGGATCAGCTGTTTTTAGCAAGAACACACACAGAGTGGCTCAGAATTTTAAAGAAAAAAAAAGGATTAGTATTTGTTGTTAATGCGTCGTGGGTCTTCAGCTGTTTTTAGTGAGGACGCAAACAGAGCGGCTCAGAATTTTTTTAAAAAGCGCTAGTATTTGTTGTTAATGTGTCGCGGGTCTTCAGCTATTTTTAGTGAGGATGCAAACAGAGCGGCTCAGAATTTTAAAGAAAAAAAAGGTTAGTATTTGTTGTTAATGCATTGTGGGTCTTCAGCTATTTTTAGTGAGGACACACAGAGTGGCTGAGAATTTTAAAGAAAAACAAGGGTTAGTATTTGTTGTTAATGCGTCGTGGGTCTTCAGCTGTTTTTAGTGAGGACGCAAACAGAGCGGCTCAGAACTTTAAAGAAAAAAAAGCATTAGTATTTGTTGTTAATGCATCACGGGTCTTCAGCTGTTTTTAGCGAGGACACAAACAGAGCGGCTCAGAGTTTTAAAGACAAAAGCGTTAGTATCTGCTGTTAATGTGTCATGGATCAGCTGTTTTTAGCAAGAACACACACAGAGTGGCTCAGAATTTTAAAGAAAAAAAAGGATTAGTATTTGTTGTTAATGCGTCGTGGGTCTTCAGCTGTTTTTAGTGAGGACACAAACAGAGCGGCTCAGAATTTTAAAGAAAAAAAAGGGTTAGTATTTGTTGTTAATGCATCGTGGGTCTTCAGCTGTTTTTAGTGAGGACGCAAACAGAGCGGCTCAGAATTTTATAGAAAAAAAAGGGTTAGTATTTGTTGTTAATGCGTCGTGGGTCTTCAGCTGTTTTTAGTGAGGACGCAAACAGAGCGGATCGGAGTTTCAAAGAAAAAAAAGTGTTAGTATTTGTTGTTAATGCGTCGCAGGTCTTTCGGTGTTGTTAGTGAGGACGCAAACAGAGCGGCTCAGAACTTTAAAGATAAAAAAGCATTAGTATTTGTTGTTAATGCGTCACGGGTCTTCAGCTGTTTTTAGCGAGGACGCAAACAGAGCGGCTCAGAGTTTTAAAGAAAAAAAAGGATTAGTATTTGTTGTTAATGCATCGTGGGTCTTCAGTTGTTTCTAGTGAGGATGCAAACAGAGCGGCACAGAATTTTAAAGAAAAAAAAGGTTAGTATTTGTTGTTAATGCATCGTGGGTCTTCAGCTATTTTTAGTGAGGACACACAGAGTGGCTGAGAATTTTAAAGAAAAACAAGGGTTAGTATTTGTTGTTAATGCGTCGTGGGTCTTCAGCTGTTTTTAGTGAGGACGCAAACAGAGCGGCTCAGAATTTTAAAGAAAAAAAAGGTTAGTATTTGTTGTTAAAGCATCGTGGGTCTTCAGCTATTTTTAGTGAGGATGCAAACAGAGCGGCTCAGAATTTTAAAGAAAAAAAAGGTTAGTATTTGTTGTTAATGCATCGCGGGTCTTCAGCTATTTTTAGTGAGGATGCAAACAGAGCGGCTCAGAATTTTAAAGAAAAAAAAAGGATTAGTATTTGTTGTTAAAGCATCGTGGGTCTTCAGCTGTTTTTAGTGAGGACGCAAACAGAGCGGCTCAGAATTTTAAAGAAAAGCAAGGGTTAGTATTTGTTGTTAATGCGTCGTGGGTCTTCAGTTGTTTTTAGTGAGGATGCAAACAGAGCGGCTCAGAATTTTAAAGAAAAAAAAGGTTAGTATTTCTGGTTAATGCATCGTGGGTCTTCAGCTGTTTTTAGTGAGGACACACAGAGTGGCTCAGAATTTTAAAGAAAAACAAGGGTTAGTATTTGTTGTTAATGCGTCGTGGGTCTTCAGCTGTTTTTAGTGAGGACGCAAACAGAGCGGCTCAGAATTTTAAAGAAAAACAAGGGTTAGTATTTGTTGTTAATGCGTCGTGGGTCTTCAGCTGTTTTTAGTGAGGACGCAAACAGAGCGGCTCAGAATTTTAAAGAAAAACAAGGGTTAGTATTTGTTGTTAATGCGTCGTGGGTCTTCAGCTGTTTTTAGTGAGGACGCAAACAGAGCGGCTCAGAATTTTAAAGAAAAACAAGGGTTAGTATTTGTTGTTAATGCGTCGTGGGTCTTCAGCTGTTTTTAGTGAGGACGCAAACAGAGCGGCTCAGAATTTTAAAGAAAAAAGGGGTTAGTATTTGTTGTTAATGCGTCGTGGTTCTTCAGCTGTTTTTAGTGAGGATGCAAACAGAGCGGCTCAGAATTTTAAAGAAAAAAAAAAGGGGTTAGTATTTGTTGTTAATGCGTCGTGGGTCTTCAGCTGTTTTTAGTGAGGACGCAAACAGAGCGGCTCAGAATTTTAAAGAAAAACAAGGGTTAGTATTTGTTGTTAATGCGTCGTGGGTCTTTAGCTATTTTTAGTGAGGACGCAAACAGAGCGGCTCAGAATTTTAAAGAAAAAAGGGGTTAGTATTTGTTGTTAATGCGTCGTGGTTCTTCAGCTGTTTTTAGCGAGGACGCAAACAGAGCGGCTCAGAGTTTTAAAGACAAAAGCGTTAGTATCTGCTGTTAATGTGTCATGGATCAGCTGTTTTTAGCAAGAACACACACAGAGTGGGTTAGAGTTTTAAAGAAAAAGAAAGCGTTAGTATTTGTTATTAATGTGTCGCGGGTCTTCAACTGTTTTTAGTGAAGACACACAGAGTGGCTCAGAAGTTTTTTTAAAAAGCGCTAGTATTTGTTGTTAATGTGTCGCGGGTCTTCAGCTATTTTTAGTGAGGATGCAAACAGAGCGGCTCAGAATTTTAAAGAAAAAAAAGGATTAGTATTTGTTGTTAATGCATCGTGGGTCTTCAGTTGTTTCTAGTGAGGATGCAAACAGAGCGGCTCAGAATTTTAAAGAAAAAAAAGGTTAGTATTTGTTGTTAATGCATCGTGGGTCTTCAGCTATTTTTAGTGAGGACACACAGAGTGGCTGAGAATTTTAAAGAAAAACAAGGGTTAGTATTTGTTGTTAATGCGTCGTGGGTCTTCAGCTGTTTTTAGTGAGGACGCAAACAGAGCGGCTCAGAATTTTAAAGAAAAACAAGGGTTAGTATTTGTTGTTAATGCGTCGTGGGTCTTCAGCTGTTTTTAGTGAGGACGCAAACAGAGCGGCTCAGAATTTTAAAGAAAAAAAAGGTTAGTATTTGTTGTTAATGCATCGCGGGTCTTCAGCTATTTTTAGTGAGGATGCAAACAGAGCGGCTCAGAATTTTAAAGAAAAAAAAAGGATTAGTATTTGTTGTTAAAGCATCGTGGGTCTTCAGCTGTTTTTAGTGAGGACGCAAACAGAGCGGCTCAGAATTTTAAAGAAAAGCAAGGGTTAGTATTTGTTGTTAATGCGTCGTGGGTCTTCAGTTGTTTTTAGTGAGGATGCAAACAGAGCGGCTCAGAATTTTAAAGAAAAAAAAGGTTAGTATTTCTGGTTAATGCATCGTGGGTCTTCAGCTGTTTTTAGTGAGGACACACAGAGTGGCTGAGAATTTTAAAGAAAAACAAGGGTTAGTATTTGTTGTTAATGCGTCGTGGGTCTTCAGCTGTTTTTAGTGAGGACGCAAACAGAGCGGCTCAGAATTTTAAAGAAAAACAAGGGTTAGTATTTGTTGTTAATGCGTCGTGGGTCTTCAGCTGTTTTTAGTGAGGACGCAAACAGAGCGGCTCAGAATTTTAAAGAAAAACAAGGGTTAGTATTTGTTGTTAATGCGTCGTGGGTCTTCAGCTGTTTTTAGTGAGGACGCAAACAGAGTGGCTCAGAATTTTAAAGAAAAAAAAGGTTAGTATTTGTTGTTAATGCATCTCGGGTCTTCAGCTATTTTTAGTGAGGATGCAAACAGAGCGGCTCAGAATTTTAAAGAAAAAAAAAGGATTAGTATTTGTTGTTAATGCATCGTGGGTCTTCAGCTGTTTTTAGTGAGGACGCAAACAGAGCGGCTCAGAATTTTTAAGAAAAACAAGGGTTAGTATTTGTTGTTAATGCGTCGTGGGTCTTCAGTTGTTTTTAGTGAGGATGCAAACAGAGCGGCTCAGAATTTTAAAGAAAAAAAAGGTTAGTATTTGTTGTTAATGCATCGTGGGTCTTCAGCTGTTTTTAGTGAGGACACACAGAGTGGCTGAGAATTTTAAAGAAAAACAAGGGTTAGTATTTGTTGTTAATGCGTCGTGGGTCTTCAGCTGTTTTTAGTGAGGACGCAAACAGAGCGGCTCAGAATTTTAAAGAAAAACAAGGGTTAGTATTTGTTGTTAATGCGTCGTGGGTCTTCAGCTGTTTTTAGTGAGGACGCAAACAGAGCGGCTCAGAATTTTAAAGAAAAACAAGGGTTAGTATTTGTTGTTAATGCGTCGTGGGTCTTCAGCTGTTTTTAGTGAGGACGCAAACGAGTGGCTCAGAATTTTAAAGAAAAAAAAGGTTAGTATTTGTTGTTAATGCATCGCGGGTCTTCAGCTATTTTTAGTGAGGATGCAAACAGAGCGGCTCAGAATTTTAAAGAAAAAAAAAGGATTAGTATTTGTTGTTAATGCATCGTGGGTCTTCAGTTGTTTCTAGTGAGGATGCAAACAGAGCGGCTCAGAATTTTAAAGAAAAAAAAGGTTAGTATTTGTTGTTAATGCATCGTGGGTCTTCAGCTATTTTTAGTGAGGACACACAGAGTGGCTGAGAATTTTAAAGAAAAACAAGGGTTAGTATTTGTTGTTAATGCGTCGTGGGTCTTCAGCTGTTTTTAGTGAGGACGCAAACAGAGCGGCTCAGAATTTTAAAGAAAAACAAGGGTTAGTATTTGTTGTTAATGCGTCGTGGGTCTTCAGCTGTTTTTAGTGAGGACGCAAACAGAGCGGCTCAGAATTTTAAAGAAAAAAAAAGGTTAGTATTTGTTGTTAATGCATCGCGGGTCTTCAGCTATTTTTAGTGAGGATGCAAACAGAGCGGCTCAGAATTTTAAAGAAAAAAAAAGGATTAGTATTTGTTGTTAATGCATCGTGGGTCTTCAGCTGTTTTTAGTGAGGACGCAAACAGAGCGGCTCAGAATTTTAAAGAAAAACAAGGGTTAGTATTTGTTGTTAATGCGTCGTGGGTCTTCAGTTGTTTTTAGTGAGGATGCAAACAGAGCGGCTCAGAATTTTAAAGAAAAAAAAGGTTAGTATTTGTTGTTAATGCATCGTGGGTCTTCAGCTGTTTTTAGTGAGGACACAGAGTGGCTGAGAATTTTAAAGAAAAACAAGGGTTAGTATTTGTTGTTAATGCGTCGTGGGTCTTCAGCTGTTTTTAGTGAGGACGCAAACAGAGCGGCTCAGAATTTTAAAGAAAAACAAGGGTTAGTATTTGTTGTTAATGCGTCGTGGGTCTTCAGCTGTTTTTAGTGAGGACGCAAACAGAGCGGCTCAGAATTTTAAAGAAAAACAAGGGTTAGTATTTGTTGTTAATGCGTCGTGGGTCTTCAGCTGTTTTTAGTGAGGACGCAAACAGAGTGGCTCAGAATTTTAAAGAAAAAAAAGGTTAGTATTTTTTGTTAATGCATCGCGGGTCTTCAGCTATTTTTAGTGAGGATGCAAACAGAGCGGCTCAGAATTTTAAAGAAAAAAAAGGATTAGTATTTGTTGTTAATGCATCGTGGGTCTTCAGTTGTTTCTAGTGAGGATGCAAACAGAGCGGCTCAGAATTTTAAAGAAAAAAAAGACTAGTATTTGTTGTTAATGCATCGTGGGTCTTCAGCTATTTTTAGTGAGGACACACAGAGTGGCTGAGAATTTTAAAGAAAAACAAGGGTTAGTATTTGTTGTTAATGCGTCGTGGGTCTTCAGCTGTTTTTAGTGAGGACGCAAACAGAGCGGCTCAGAATTTTAAAGAAAAAAAAGGTTAGTATTTGTTGTTAATGCATCGCGGGTCTTCAGCTATTTTTAGTGAGGATGCAAACAGAGCGGCTCAGAATTTTAAAGAAAAAAAAAAAGGATTAGTATTTGTTGTTAATGCATCGTGGGTCTTCAGCTGTTTTTAGGGAGGACGCAAACAGAGCGGCTCAGAATTTTAAAGAAAAACAAGGGTTAGTATTTGTTGTTAATGCGCCGTGGGTCTTCAGCTGTTTTTAGTGAGGACGCAAACAGAGCGGCTCAGAATTTTAAAGAAAAACAAGGGTTAGTATTTGTTGTTAATGCGTCGTGGGTCTTCAGCTGTTTTTAGTGAGGACGCAAACAGAGTGGCTCAGAATTTTAAAGAAAAAAAAGGTTAGTATTTGTTGTTAATGCATCGCGGGTCTTCAGCTATTTTTAGTGAGGATGCAAACAGAGCGGCTCAGAATTTTAAAGAAAAAAAAAGGATTAGTATTTGTTGTTAATGCATCGTGGGTCTTCAGTTGTTTCTAGTGAGGATGCAAACAGAGCGGCTCAGAATTTTAAAGAAAAAAAAGGTTAGTATTTGTTGTTAATGCATCGTGGGTCTTCAGCTATTTTTAGTGAGGACACACAGAGTGGCTGAGAATTTTAAAGAAAAACAAGGGTTAGTATTTGTTGTTAATGCGTCGTGGGTCTTCAGCTGTTTTTAGTGAGGACGCAAACAGAGCGGCTCAGAATTTTAAAGAAAAACAAGGGTTAGTATTTGTTGTTAATGCGTCGTGGGTCTTCAGCTGTTTTTAGTGAGGACGCAAACAGAGCGGCTCAGAATTTTAAAGAAAAAAAAGGTTAGTATTTGTTGTTAATGCATCGCGGGTCTTCAGCTATTTTTAGTGAGGATGCAAACAGAGCGGCTCAGAATTTTAAAGAAAAAAAAAGGATTAGTATTTGTTGTTAATGCATCGTGGGTCTTCAGCTGTTTTTAGTGAGGACGCAAACAGAGCGGCTCAGAATTTTAAAGAAAAACAAGGGTTAGTATTTGTTGTTAATGCGTCGTGGGTCTTCAGTTGTTTTTAGTGAGGATGCAAACAGAGCGGCTCAGAATTTTAAAGAACAAAAAGGTTAGTATTTGTTGTTAATGCATCGTGGGTCTTCAGCTGTTTTTAGTGAGGACACACAGAGTGGCTGAGAATTTTAAAGAAAAACAAGGGTTAGTATTTGTTGTTAATGCGTCGTGGGTCTTCAGCTGTTTTTAGTGAGGACGCAAACAGAGCGGCTCAGAATTTTAAAGAAAAACAAGGGTTAGTATTTGTTGTTAATGCGTCGTGGGTCTTCAGCTGTTTTTAGTGAGGACGCAAACAGAGCGGCTCAGAATTTTAAAGAAAAACAAGGGTTAGTATTTGTTGTTAATGCGTCGTGGGTCTTCAGCTGTTTTTAGTGAGGACGCAAACGAGTGGCTCAGAATTTTAAAGAAAAAAAAGGTTAGTATTTGTTGTTAATGCATCGCGGGTCTTCAGCTATTTTTAGTGAGGATGCAAACAGAGCGGCTCAGAATTTTAAAGAAAAAAAAAGGATTAGTATTTGTTGTTAATGCATCGTGGGTCTTCAGTTGTTTCTAGTGAGGATGCAAACAGAGCGGCTCAGAATTTTAAAGAAAAAAAAGGTTAGTATTTGTTGTTAATGCATCGTGGGTCTTCAGCTATTTTTAGTGAGGACACACAGAGTGGCTGAGAATTTTAAAGAAAAACAAGGGTTAGTATTTGTTGTTAATGCGTCGTGGGTCTTCAGCTGTTTTTAGTGAGGACGCAAACAGAGCGGCTCAGAATTTTAAAGAAAAACAAGGGTTAGTATTTGTTGTTAATGCGTCGTGGGTCTTCAGCTGTTTTTAGTGAGGACGCAAACAGAGCGGCTCAGAATTTTAAAGCAAAAAAAGGTTAGTATTTGTTGTTAATGCATCGCGGGTCTTCAGCTATTTTTAGTGAGGATGCAAACAGAGCGGCTCAGAATTTTAAAGAAAAAAAAAGGATTAGTATTTGTTGTTAATGCATCGTGGGTCTTCAGCTGTTTTTAGTGAGGACGCAAACAGAGCGGCTCAGAATTTTAAAGAAAAACAAGGGTTAGTATTTGTTGTTAATGCGTCGTGGGTCTTCAGTTGTTTTTAGTGAGGATGCAAACAGAGCGGCTCAGAATTTTAAAGAAAAAAAAGGTTAGTATTTGTTGTTAATGCATCGTGGGTCTTCAGCTGTTTTTAGTGAGGACACAGAGTGGCTGAGAATTTTAAAGAAAAACAAGGGTTAGTATTTGTTGTTAATGCGTCGTGGGTCTTCAGCTGTTTTTAGTGAGGACGCAAACAGAGCGGCTCAGAATTTTAAAGAAAAACAAGGGTTAGTATTTGTTGTTAATGCGTCGTGGGTCTTCAGCTGTTTTTAGTGAGGACGCAAACAGAGCGGCTCAGAATTTTAAAGAAAAACAAGGGTTAGTATTTGTTGTTAATGCGTCGTGGGTCTTCAGCTGTTTTTAGTGAGGACGCAAACAGAGTGGCTCAGAATTTTAAAGAAAAAAAAGGTTAGTATTTTTTGTTAATGCATCGCGGGTCTTCAGCTATTTTTAGTGAGGATGCAAACAGAGCGGCTCAGAATTTTAAAGAAAAAAAAGGATTAGTATTTGTTGTTAATGCATCGTGGGTCTTCAGTTGTTTCTAGTGAGGATGCAAACAGAGCGGCTCAGAATTTTAAAGAAAAAAAAGACTAGTATTTGTTGTTAATGCATCGTGGGTCTTCAGCTATTTTTAGTGAGGACACACAGAGTGGCTGAGAATTTTAAAGAAAAACAAGGGTTAGTATTTGTTGTTAATGCGTCGTGGGTCTTCAGCTGTTTTTAGTGAGGACGCAAACAGAGCGGCTCAGAATTTTAAAGAAAAAAAAGGTTAGTATTTGTTGTTAATGCATCGCGGGTCTTCAGCTATTTTTAGTGAGGATGCAAACAGAGCGGCTCAGAATTTTAAAGAAAAAAAAAAAAGGATTAGTATTTGTTGTTAATGCATCGTGGGTCTTCAGCTGTTTTTAGGGAGGACGCAAACAGAGCGGCTCAGAATTTTAAAGAAAAACAAGGGTTAGTATTTGTTGTTAATGCGCCGTGGGTCTTCAGCTGTTTTTAGTGAGGACGCAAACAGAGCGGCTCAGAATTTTAAAGAAAAACAAGGGTTAGTATTTGTTGTTAATGCGTCGTGGGTCTTCAGCTGTTTTTAGTGAGGACGCAAACAGAGTGGCTCAGAATTTTAAAGAAAAAAAAGGTTAGTATTTGTTGTTAATGCATCGCGGGTCTTCAGCTATTTTTAGTGAGGATGCAAACAGAGCGGCTCAGAATTTTAAAGAAAAAAAAAGGATTAGTATTTGTTGTTAATGCATCGTGGGTCTTCAGTTGTTTCTAGTGAGGATGCAAACAGAGCGGCTCAGAATTTTAAAGAAAAAAAAGGTTAGTATTTGTTGTTAATGCATCGTGGGTCTTCAGCTATTTTTAGTGAGGACACACAGAGTGGCTGAGAATTTTAAAGAAAAACAAGGGTTAGTATTTGTTGTTAATGCGTCGTGGGTCTTCAGCTGTTTTTAGTGAGGACGCAAACAGAGCGGCTCAGAATTTTAAAGAAAAACAAGGGTTAGTATTTGTTGTTAATGCGTCGTGGGTCTTCAGCTGTTTTTAGTGAGGACGCAAACAGAGCGGCTCAGAATTTTAAAGAAAAAAAGGTTAGTATTTGTTGTTAATGCATCGCGGGTCTTCAGCTATTTTTAGTGAGGATGCAAACAGAGCGGCTCAGAATTTTAAAGAAAAAAAAAGGATTAGTATTTGTTGTTAATGCATCGTGGGTCTTCAGCTGTTTTTAGTGAGGACGCAAACAGAGCGGCTCAGAATTTTAAAGAAAAACAAGGGTTAGTATTTGTTGTTAATGCGTCGTGGGTCTTCAGTTGTTTTTAGTGAGGATGCAAACAGAGCGGCTCAGAATTTTAAAGAACAAAAAGGTTAGTATTTGTTGTTAATGCATCGTGGGTCTTCAGCTGTTTTTAGTGAGGACACAGAGTGGCTGAGAATTTTAACGAAAAACAAGGGTTAGTATTTGTTGTTAATGCGTCGTGGGTCTTCAGCTGTTTTTAGTGAGGACGCAA
Organism: Thalassophryne amazonica; assembly: GCF_902500255.1. Classification (NCBI taxonomy): domain Eukaryota; kingdom Metazoa; phylum Chordata; class Actinopteri; order Batrachoidiformes; family Batrachoididae; genus Thalassophryne; species Thalassophryne amazonica. The sequence goes on along the minus strand of NC_047119.1, from coordinate 75,663,430 downwards.
ACAGAGCGGCTCAGAATTTTAAAGAAAAACAAGGGTTAGTATTTGTTGTTAATGCGTCGTGGGTCTTCAGCTGTTTTTAGTGAGGACGCAAACAGAGCGGCTCAGAATTTTAAAGAAAAACAAGGGTTAGTATTTGTTGTTAATGCGTCGTGGGTCTTCAGCTGTTTTTAGTGAGGACGCAAACAGAGCGGCTCAGAATTTTAAAGAAAAAAAAGGTTAGTATTTGTTGTTAATGCATTGCGGGTCTTCAGCTATTTTTAGTGAGGATGCAAACAGAGCGGCTCAGAATTTTAAAGAAAAAAAAAGGATTAGTATTTGTTGTTAATGCATCGTGGGTCTTCAGTTGTTTCTAGTGAGGATGCAAACAGAGCGGCTCAGAATTTTAAAGAAAAAAAAGGTTAGTATTTGTTGTTAATGCATCGTGGGTCTTCAGCTATTTTTAGTGAGGACACACAGAGTGGCTGAGAATTTTAAAGAAAAACAAGGGTTAGTATTTGTTGTTAATGCGTCGTGGGTCTTCAGCTGTTTTTAGTGAGGACGCAAACAGAGCGGCTCAGAATTTTAAAGAAAAAAAAGGTTAGTATTTGTTGTTAATGCATCGCGGGTCTTCAGCTATTTTTAGTGAGGATGCAAACAGAGAGGCTCAGAATTTTAAAGAAAAAAGGGGTTAGTATTTGTTGTTAATGCGTCGTGGTTCTTCAGCTGTTTTTAGCGAGGACGCAAACAGAGCGGCTCAGAGTTTTAAAGACAAAAGCGTTAGTATCTGCTGTTAATGTGTCATGGATCAGCTGTTTTTAGCAAGAACACACACAGAGTGGGTTAGAGTTTTAAAGAAAAAGAAAGCGTTAGTATTTGTTATTAATGTGTCGCGGGTCTTCAACTGTTTTTAGTGAAGACACACAGAGTGGCTCAGAATTTTTTTAAAAAGCGCTAGTATTTGTTGTTAATGTGTCGCGGGTCTTCAGCTATTTTTAGTGAGGATGCAAACAGAGCGGCTCAGAATTTTAAAGAAAAAAAAGGATTAGTATTTGTTGTTAATGCATCGTGGGTCTTCAGTTGTTTCTAGTGAGGATGCAAACAGAGCGGCTCAGAATTTTAAAGAAAAAAAAGGTTAGTATTTGTTGTTAATGCATCGTGGGTCTTCAGCTATTTTTAGTGAGGACACACAGAGTGGCTGAGAATTTTAAAGAAAAACAAGGGTTAGTATTTGTTGTTAATGCGTCGTGGGTCTTCAGCTGTTTTTAGAGAGGACGCAAACAGAGCGGCTCAGAATTTTAAAGAAAAAAAAGAGTATTTGTTGTTAATGCATCGCGGGTCTTCAGCTATTTTTAGTGAGGATGCAAACAGAGCGGCTCAGAATTGTAAAGAAAAAAAAAGGATTAGTATTTGTTCTTAATGCATCGTGGGTCTTCAGCTGTTTTTAGTGAGGACGCAAACAGAGCGGCTCAGAATTTTAAAGAAAAACAAGGGTTAGTATTTGTTGTTAATGCGTCGTGGGTCTTCAGTTGTTTTTAGTGAGGATGCAAACAGAGCGGCTCAGAATTTTAAAGAAAAAAAGGTTAGTATTTGTTGTTAATGCATCGTGGGTCTTCAGCTGTTTTTAGTGAGGACACACAGAGTGGCTGAGAATTTTAAAGAAAAACAAGGGTTAGTATTTGTTGTTAATGCGTCGTGGGTCTTCAGCTGTTTTTAGTGAGGACGCAAACAGAGCGGCTCAGAATTTTAAAGAAAAACAAGGGTTAGTATTTGTTGTTAATGCGTCGTGGGTCTTCAGCTGTTTTTAGTGAGGACGCAAACAGAGCGGCTCAGAATTTTAAAGAAAAACAAGGGTTAGTATTTGTTGTTAATGCGTCGTGGGTCTTCAGCTGTTTTTAGTGAGGACGCAAACAGAGCGGCTCAGAATTTTAAAGAAAAAAAAGGTTAGTATTTGTTGTTAATGCATCGTGGGTCTTCAGCTATTTTTAGTGAGGACACACAGAGTGGCTGAGAATTTTAAAGAAAAACAAGGGTTAGTATTTGTTGTTAATGCGTCGTGGGTCTTCAGCTGTTTTTAGTGAGGACGCAAACAGAGCGGCTCAGAATTTTAAAGAAAAAAAAGGTTAGTATTTGTTGTTAATGCATCGCGGGTCTTCAGCTATTTTTAGTGAGGATGCAAACAGAGCGGCTCAGAATTTTAAAGAAAAAAAAGGATTAGTATTTGTTGTTAATGCATCGTGGGTCTTCAGCTGTTTTTAGTGAGGACGCAAACAGAGCGGCTCAGAATTTGAAAGAAAAACAAGGGTTAGTATTTGTTGTTAATGCGTCGTGGGTCTTCAGCTGTTTTTAGTGAGGACGCAAACAGAGCGGCTCAGAATTTTAAAGAAAAAAGGGGTTAGTATTTGTTGTTAATGCGTCGTGGTTCTTCAGCTGTTTTTAGTGAGGATGCAAACAGAGCGGCTCAGAATTTTAAAGAAAAAAAAAGGGGTTAGTATTTGTTGTTAAAGCGTCGTGGTTCTTCAGCTGTTTTTAGCCAGGACACATACAGAGGGGATCAGAGTTTGAAAGACAAAAAAAGCGTTAGTATTTGATGTTAATGCGTCACGGATCGTCAGCTGTTTTTAGTGAGGACACACAGAGCGGCTGAGAATTTTAAAGAAAAAAATGTTAGTATTTGTTATTAATGTGTTGCAGGTCTTCAGCTATTTTTAGTGAGGACACAGAGCAGCTCAGAATTTTAAAGAAAAGAAGCATTAGTATTTGGTGTTAATACATCGCGGGTCTTGCAGCTGTTTTTAGCGAGGACGCAAAGAGAGCGGCTCAGAGTTTTAATGAAAAAAAGCATCAGTATTTCTTGTTAATATGTCTTCAGCTGTTTTTAGCAAGGACACACAAAGCAGCTCAGAGGTTTAAAGAAAGAAAAAAGCTTTCGTGTGCCGTGGATCAGCTGTTTTTTGCGAGGACACACACAGAGCTACTCAGAGATTTAATGAAAAAAGCATTAGTATTTGTTGTTAATGCATCGCAGGTCTTCAGCTGTTTTTAGTGAGGACACACACAGAGCGGCTCAGAATGCCAGTCGAGTGAACTGTCCAAAAAATGCCCTCGGACCCCAGAGGGTTTAACCACTGAATCTGAAACATGACGGTAGATGTGTGAAACAACGTGGAATAAGTCTCTTTGCCGAAGGGTATTCCATCTGAAATCAGTGACCCTATGGCCTTGGTGGAGGTTTGCGCTCTCCGAGTGCTTCTAATTTTAATTAATTTATATCAAGTTGTAGAGATTTGGTTTGAGTTTGAGTTTAAGGAAGATAATTTTAGATTTTTTTTTTTTTTGTACAGTAGTGTACACCCCAATAGAGCGCTTCGCTCTCAGACTGCAGGCTTACTTGTAGTTCCTAGGGTTTGTAAGAGTAGAATGGGAGGCAGAGCCTTCAGCTTTCAGGCTCCTCTCCTGTGGAACCAGCTCCCAATTCAGATCAGGGAGACAGACACCCTCTCTACTTTTAAGATTAGGCTTAAAACTTTCCTTTTTGCTAAAGCTTATAGTTAGGGCTGGATCAGGTGACCCTGAACCATCCCTTAGTTATGCTGCTATAGACGTAGACTGCTGGGGGGTTCCCATGATGCACTGTTTCTTTCTCTTTTTGCTCTGTATGCACCACTCTGCATTTAATCATTAGTGATCGATCTCTGCTCCCCTCCACAGCATGTCTTTTTCCTGGTTCTCTCCCTCAGCCCCAACCAGTCCCAGCAGAAGACTGCCCCTCCCTGAGCCTGGTTCTGCTGGAGGTTTCTTCCTGTTAAAAGGGAGTTTTTCCTTCCCACTGTAGCCAAGTGCTTGCTCACAGGGGGTCGTTTTGACCGTTGGGGTTTTGCATGGTTGTTGTGTGGCCTTGCCTTGCAGTGTGGAGCGCCTTGGGGCAACTGTTTGTTGTGATTTGGCGCTATATAAAAAAATTGATTGATTGATTGATTGTGTTCAGAATAACAGTAGTGCTATGTGACTAAAAAGATGAATCCAGGTTTTGAGTATATTTCTTATTGTTACATGGGAAACAAGGTACCAGTAGATTCAGTAGATTCTCACAAATCCAACAAGACCAAGCATTCATGATATTCACACTCTTAAGACTATGAAATTGGGCTATTAGTAAAAAAAAGTAGAAAAGGGGGTGTTCACAATAATAATAGTAGTGTGGCATTCAGTCAGTGAGTTCGTCAATTTTGTGGAACAAACAGGTGTGAATCAGGTGTCCCCTATTTAAGGATGAAGCCAGCACCTGTTGAACATGCTTTTCTCTTTGAAAGCCTGAGGAAAATGGGACGTTCAAGACATTGTTCAGAAGAACAGCGTAGTTTGATTAAAAAGTTGATTGGAGAGGGGAAAACTTATACACAGGTGCAAAAAATGATAGGCTGTTCATCTACAATGATCTCCAATGCTTTAAAATGGACAAAAAACCAGAGACGCGTGGAAGAAAACAGAAAACAACCATTAAAATGGATAGAAGAATAACCAGAATGGCAAAGGCTCACCCATTGATCAGCTCCAGGATGATCAAAGACAGTCTGGAGTTACCTGTAAGTGCTGTGACAGTTAGAAGATGCCTGTGTGAAGCTAATTTATTTGCAAGAATCCCCCACAAAGTCCCTCTGTTAAATAAGAGACGTGCAGAAGAGGTTACAATTTGCCAAAGAACACATCAACTGGCCTAAAGAGAAATGGAGGAATATTTTGTGGACTGATGAGAGTAAAACTGTTCTTTTTGCGTCCAAGGGCCGCAGACAGTTTGTGGGACAAACCCCAAAGAGTAAAACTGTTCTTTTTGGGTCCAAGGGCCGCAGATAGTTTGTGAGACGACCCCCAAACTCTGAATTCAAGCCACAGTTCACAGTGAAGACAGTGAAGCATGGTGGTGCAAGCATCATGATATGGGCATGTTTCTCCTACTATGGTGTTGGGTCTATATATCGCATACCAGGTATCATGGATCAGTTTGGATATGTCAAAATACTTGAACAGGTCATGTTGCCTTATGCTGAAGAGGACATGCCCTTGAAATGGGTGTTTCAACAAGACAATGACCCCAAGCACACTAGTAAACCAGCAAAATCTTGGCTCCAAACCAACAAAATTAATGCCTCGCAGATGTGAAGAAATCATGAAAAACTGTGGTTATACAACTAAATACTAGTTTAGTGATTCACGGGATTGCTAAAAAAGCAGTTTGAACATAACAGTTTTGAGTTTGTAGCGTCAACAGCAGATGCTACTATTATTGTAAACACCCCCTTTTCTACTTTTTTTTTTTTTACTAATTGCCCAATTTCATAGCCTTAAGAGTGTGCATATCATGAATGCTTGATCTTGTTGGATTTGTGAGAATCTACTGGTACCTTGTTTCCCATGTAACAATAAGAAAACCTGGATTAATCTTTTTAGTCACATAGCACTACTATTATTCTGAACACTATTGTATATGAAATGACATAAACAAATTAGAATATGTGTGAAATCCTTTTGGAGGGCACTGTAAGTCTTGTTTGCGGTCATCACATTAATGGATTCCTGGAATAAACTGCAGTTCTTACCTTGTGCTGTTTGGACTTATTTGGTTGTGTCGGTTTGAGAGGAACCTATTGGGATCAAAGATTTGAAAGCAGCTGATCTGAGATCAGAGTTGTGATGTAAACGGAGCTTCAGTGTCTCCAGAGTGTGACTCTGTAAATAGTAAGTGTTCTGTAAAAGGTTTGGACCAGTTGTTGGGTCCCCTGAGAACTCGGTTCTGTTGGACATCTCCTCCATGTATGGAGACAGTTTGGAGTCCCTGAGGATGGATCTCCATTCAAGTGTGGACAGCTGCTCTATTTAAGATCTCTGCTGCTTCAGACACAGCCACTGGAGCGTCAGCTTGGCCCCGACTGAAGAGATGGTACGTATCCACCAGACTTTGGCTGCTTGAAGAATCATGCTGCTGCTTCTCCACACTCTGTTCTTGTAACAGGCGAGCAGAAAGACTAAAAAGAAGGAAGGTGGAGCCAAACGGGCTCAGAGGGCTTCGTCTAATGTGTTCTCCATGTTTGAACAAACCCAGATCCAAGAGTTCAAAGAGGTGAAACCTGATCTACCTGATGACATTCAAAGACCTTCTAGTTTGTCTAAACCTGTTCTTCTCCTTGGCAGGCATTCACCCTTATTGACCAGAACCGTGATGGATTCATTGATAAGGAAGACCTAAAAGACACCTATGCATCTTTGGGTTGGTGTCTGTGAGGATGGTGCTCGACGGCGCCAGTCGGTACCCTGCTGTCCATTAACGTTTGGCTGCTGTGTTCTCAGGGAAACTCAGTGTGAAGGACAGCGAGCTCGAAGATATGCTCAGAGAAGCCACTGGTCCCATCAACTTCACCATGTTCCTCAACCTGTTTGGAGAGAAACTCCATGGTGAGACCCTCTCAGGACAGTCCTCACCCAAGTCCGGACTCACTGTCTAATGACTCGTGTGTGTGTGTGTGTGTGTGTGTGTGTGTGTGTGTGTGTGTGTGTGTGTGTGTGTGTGTGTGTGTGTGTGTGTGTGTGTGTGTGTGTGTGTGTGTGTGTGTGTGTGTTCAGGCACAGATCCAGAAGATGCCATCTTAAATGCTTTCAGAATGTTTGATCCTGATGCTACAGGCTCCATCCACAGAGACCAGTAAGTTCAGTCCCAGCACACGTCTTCACGGTTCCACCTGGGATTTAACACCAAACCATTTCTTCAGATTACAGAAACTCCTGATGACTCAAGCAGACAAGTTTACATCAGAGGAGGTAAAGACTCACTCACACCCTGGCTTTCCTCACAGTCTTCCTCACTGACAGAATTCTGTCCACCACCGGCGGTTCTACACTGAATTACTCCCCGGGCGAGACCCCCTCCAAGCGCCACCCACCCTCACTCCAAAAATGTTTTAGCACAGAGCCAGTTTTATTCTAAGAATAAGGGGCACAATCTCCTCCCACCTCCAACACAGCCAAAAGACAATGAGGCAGTTCTGCACCAAACAGTACAAGTTATCAGAACTTAAAATAAATACATAAATATCTGACTCATCATTCAAATGGGAAAACAACAATCAAAATTATGCTGAAGTAGGTTTAGCTAGAAGGCTAACAAATGTCAGAGTTATACCACCAAGGGGTGGATCGGCCATTAAGAGCACCGGGAGTTTTCCCGGTGGGTCGTTCAATAAACGGGCCGATGGCTGCCCAATTTTTTTTTCAATTTTTTTCTGTGGTAATGTAACAGACTTTCTGATGCTTTGCTTTTATTTATCATTAGGCTGTATGAGGTTTAATTTTGGCATGTTTGGATTGCCGTAGAATGGGAGGCCTGAGGCGATGTGTCGCCCCCGCGTGTGTGTGGTTAGAGCTGGAGCACACAGTAAAACAGCCAGCCGGTTTTCTGCAGCCGATTGGCCTTTGGTTGTCCTGTGTTTTCATACTCAACATGCCACCGACGAACCCTCGTCGGCTCGGTGACGTTGGTGTCAGTGGTGGGATTTTGCTCCAGCATGCTGTCACACGTTTCTGTGCATGTGCTGAGCTGTTCATTTGCGGTATTGCCATGCTAGCTTTAGCTGCTAACTTGCTACTGAGCTGTCGCGGTGGTGTTGTAGACATGGTGACGAAGACCATTTGGTGCATGTCACTCATTCATATTATACAAATAATGAATGTTTGTGAGTTGAATGGAATGAATATTTAATTCAGTGAAAGCTGGAACGTACCGTTCAACAAGGCCTCATTGGATGGTACGTTCCAGCTTTTACAGAATTAAATATTCATTCCATTGAAAGAATGTAAAAACATTATTTGTTTAGTATAATGCTGAAAATAGATCTTTGTCATTTGATATTTTATTAACTTAAAAGGGACTTACATTTTGGTGTTCGTCCCTGGTGTGTAACAGTCTAACAGGAACTTTAAACAGGAGTCCAGAATTGTCAGTAGTCCATGATGCCGTGCACTGACTTCATGTACAGACTGTCGTCTGCTTTCCTCACTCTAGTGAAAAATCACGTCAAAAATATGTCCAGCTTTTCATCCTAACTTCATCCTCTTCATCCTAACAGCTCTTAGTGCCTCCAGACGGCGTGGTGGATTTGTTTTTTGTGTTACCAGAATTAGCAGCGTCATTTAGCTCCTTCAAATCATCATCCGCCAGCAAAACAAACTCAGCCATGTTTAGCTAAACAACGCCCCCTATAGTGTGAGTGTGCACGGTGGTCGGGGCGTGCAATAGCACATTTCATATAGCACCAAAATTGCATGTTAAAAAAGAACTATTGAACAGTCAATGAAACACAACAGCAAATGGTATGAATATCCATGTCACGTGACATACAAGCCACCAATCAAATGACAAGGATCCACTCAGCTGTTACATAAAAATGTTTAGCCTTTCATATCAATGAAAATGCTCCCCCGACTACGCGTCTAAGATTTTCGTCTCCATAAACGTTGAAATCAAACATGTAATTTATTCACCTTGCAGCAAATATGAGGGGCTTTTAAAAATACACCTTGGTTTTTCTTTAAAAACTAAATTTAATGAGTTTTCAGAGGCAATAAACTGAAACACACATGCGCGTACACACATACTTACACACACACACTAGATTGAGTCTTTATTGGATTGAGTCTTTATTAGATTGAGCCTTTATTAGACTGAGCCTTTATTATTAGATTGAATCTTTATTGGATTGAGTCTTTATTAGACTGAGTCTTTATTGAGCCTTTATTAGATTGAGTCTTTATTAGATTGAGTCTTTATTGAGCCTTTATTAGATTGAGTCTTTATTGGATTGAGTCTTTATAAGATTGAGCCTTTATTAGATTGAGTCTTTATTAGATTGAGTCTTTATTAGATTGAGTCTTTACTGGATTGAGTCTTTATTGGGTTGAGTCTTCATTATATTGAGTCTTTATTGGATTGAGTCTATATTAGATTGAGTCTTTACTGGATTGAGTCTTTATTGGATTGAGTCTTTATTAGATTGAGTCTTTATTGGATTGAGTCTTTATTAGATTGAGTTTTTATTAGACTGAGTCTTTATCAGATTGAGTCTTTAATGAGCCTTTATTAGATTGAGCCTTTATTAGATTGAGTCTTTATTGAGCCTTTGTTAGATTGAGTCTTTATTAGATTGAGTCTTCATTGGATTGAGACTTTATTGAGCCTTTATTAGATTGAGTCTTTACTAGATTGAGATTTTATTAGATTGAGCCTTCATTAGACTGAGCCTTTATTAGATTGAGTTTTTATTGGATTGGGTCTTTATTAGATTGAGTCTTTATTGAGCCTTTATTAGACTGAGTCTTTATTAGATTGAGCCTTTATTAGATTGAGTCTTTATTGAGCCATTATTAGATTGAGTCTTTATTTAGCCTTTATTAGACTGAGTCTTTATTAGATTGGGTCTTTATTGAGCCTTTGTTAGATTGAGTCTTTATTAGATTGAATCTTTATTAGATTGAGTCTTTATTGAGCCTTTATTAGATTGAGTCTTTATTGAGCCTTTATTAGACTGAGTCTTTATTAGATTGGGTCTTTATTGAGCCTTTGTTAGATTGAGTCTTTATTGGATTGAGTCTTTATTAGATTGAGTCTTTATTAGATTGAGTCTATATTGGATTGAGTCTTTATTAGATTGAGTCTTTATTGGATTGAGTCTTTATTAGATTGAGTCTTTACTAGATTGAGTTTTTATTGGATTGAGTCTTTATTAGATTGAGTTTTATTGGATTGAGTCTTTTTTAGATTGAGACTTTATTAGATTTAGTCTTTACTGGATTGAGTCTTTATTAGATTGAGTCTTTATTGAGCCTTTATTAGACTGAGTCTTTATTAGATTGAGTCTTTATTGAGCCTTTGTTAGATTGAGTTTTTATTAGATTGAGTCTTTATTAGATTGAGTCTTTATTAGATTGAGTCTTCATTGGATTGAGTCTTTATTGAGCCTTTATTAGATTGAGTCGTTATTAGATTGAGTCTTCATTGGATTGAGTCTTTATTGAGCCTTTATTAGATTGAGTCTTTATTAGATTGAGATTTTATTAGATTGAGCCTTCATTAGATTGAGCCTTTATTAGATTGAGCCTTTATTAGATTGAGTCTTTATTAGATTGGGTCTTTATTGAGCCTTTGTTAGATTGAGTCTTTATTAGATTGAATCTTTATTAGATTGAGTCTTTATTGAGCCTTTATTAGATTGAGTCTTTATTGAGCCTTTATTAGACTGAGTCCTTATTAGATTGGGTCTTTATTGAGCCTTTGTTAGATTGAGTCTTTATTGGATTGAGTCTTTATTAGATTGAGTCTTTATTGGATTGAGTCTTTATTAGATTGAGTTTTATTGGATTGAGTCTTTTTTAGATTGAGACTTTATTAGATTGAGTCTTCATTGGATTGAGTCTTTATTGAGCCTTTATTAGATTGAGTCTTTATTAGATTGAGTCTTCATTGGATTGAGTCTTTATTGAGCCTTTATTAGATTGAGTCTTTATTAGATTGAGTCTTTACTAGATTGAGATTTTATTAGATTGAGCCTTCATTAGATTGAGCCTTTATTAGATTGAGCCTTTATTAGATTGAGTCTTTATTGAGCCATTATTGGATTGAGTCTTTATTAGATTGAGTCTTTATTGAGCCTTTATTAGACTGAGTCTTTATTGAGCCTTTATTAGACTGAGTCCTTATTAGATTGGGTCTTTATTGAGCCTTTGTTAGATTGAGTCTTTATTGAGCCTTTATTAGATTGAGTCTTTATTAGATTGAGCCTTTATTAGATTGAGTCTTTATTAGATTGAGTCTTTACTAGATTGAGTCTTTATTGGATTGAGTCTTTATTAGATTGAGTCTTTATTGGATTGAGTCTTTATTAGATTGAGTCTTTACTAGATTGAGTCTTTATTGGATTGAGTCTATTAGATTGAGCCTTTATTAGATTGAGTCTTTATTGGGCCTTTATTAGATTGAGACTTTATTAGACTGACTCTTTATTAGAAAGAGTGGCGACATGACAAGTAAAAAAAAAATACGTGACTCATGGTGCCGTCTTGACTGTAATCCATCTTGCCATCTTGTCATGTAAATCCGGCTTTTTTATTTATTCATTCACTGAAAATGTCGGGTTGTTGTGCATTTGGAGGCACAAATAAACACAACAAAGGCTTCAAGATGTACAGATTCCCTTCAGATTCGAACAGAAGAAACATTTGGGAAAATAAAGTCAGCATGTGGGATGGAAACGACTTCATCATCAAAGCATTGAGATGTAAATTTATTGTTCAGTCTCATGTCCAGTAAAACTCACTGTCAGTGTGTGTGTGTGAACAATAAGCGACTGGTCCGCACTTAAATCCACTTGTGGCTTTTATTGAACACCTACAGCAAACCACAGTACCTGTACGAGAAAACCCGCCAGCTAGAGCCTGACACTGAGCGGGAAGCCACTGTGCATGTGCATTCAGTCTGGTTATGGTGTCTGATAAGGTTCATACTGAACTCCAGAATGTGCTCCATCATCCCCTTTTAGTTGGTGGTTCTATGGGGAACCAAACACATGTTTGCACATTAACATACAAATGATGCCCAGCATGGCTGCTTTATTAACTGGAGGCATTTCTGCAGCCAGCAGGAGTTTTAATAACAACCTGAACACAAATGTACGTATATTATTATAGGCTGATTACTTCCTGTATGAATAAGATGAAAACAAAAATCAAACAGCTCAAGTACATCAATATTTTAATTAGAGAGCGATGGAGTGCAAAACTCTTTTTTTCCGAGAACGGAACCTTTAAAACATAATGCAACAAAGTCTCCCCCTCTCCTTGTTTTCCAACATGAACACAACATTTACACATAACAGACCCTTAGAGTCTGTGGACTGTCAGTACCAGTGTTCATTGTCTATACTTTGGGTTTGGATTGCAAATTCGACCTGCCTGTGTCACGCATGGTGTGTTAGTGTGTGTTACCTTGGCGGGAGAGCACTGCGGGTATCTGCTTGCATGCTGGTAGAGTGCTGAAGACTCACCTGAGATGGTAGCGGTGCCTGCAGCGGCTGCGGTGTGGAAGGGAAACATCGGGCTCAGTCTGCATTGTCGACCTGTGGTGGCGGCTCAGGAAATGGAAGGATGTGACTTTCTCCTGTAGATACCCCCTTCAGATTGGATGATGGAGTGTGGTTCTTTGCACACTTCCTTCACAATGCCCAAGTGGTCGTGTCCCTTGGTTGTCTGCATCCGGATGACCTGTCCTTCTGCCAGTGGCTGTAGCGAGTGACTTGAGGCATCGTAGTACTGCTTTTGGATGAGCCGTTTCTTTTGGAGCTGGGCTGTGACCTGCTTTGTGTTCTTTGGAGCTGGTGCTAGTTGTCTGTTGCTAACAGGAAAAGGTGAACGTGTCTGTCGCAACATCAGATGCTCTGCAGGTGAGCCCAGTGCTTTGTCATGGGGGATGTTCCTGACATTCAGCAGGTTGAGGAACATGTCAGTCCTGTCTAGATTAGACTGCTCCATCAGTTGTTTGGCACTGCTGACTGCCCACTCAGCCAGTCCGTTTGATTGTGGGCACTCTGGGCTGCTGGTGACGTGAACAAAGTCCCACTGCTCAGCAAACTCCTTGAAGTACTGGCTTGTGTAGTATCTTGCATTGTCAGTGATAAGAGTGTGAGGTGATCCATGAACAGAAAAGTGTCGCTTGAGCTTTGTGATCACAGCTGCCGAAGATGCATTATGAAGGAGGTCAATTTCAAACCACTCTGAGTATGAGTTTACCACCACCATATATTGTTGTCCATGCCACTCAAACACATCGGTAGCAACTGTGGACCATGGCAAAACTGGAACAGGGTGTGGCTGTAGGGGTTCTTTCTGCTGGTGTGCTCAAGTGCTATTGCAGACTGAGCATGACAGCAACTTCTCTATGATGTCTCTGTTCATTGTTGGCCAAAAGACTGTCATCCTTGCCCTGCACTTGGTTGACTCCAAGCCTGGGTGACCTCTGTGCAGGATATCGATGTATTCCCACTGCAGGGAGTGGAGAATGACAGCTCTGTGACCGTTAATAACAATGCCATCCTCCACTGCCAGCTCATTTCTATAGTGGAAGAAAGGACGGATAGGAAGAGGAAGCTGGCACTCTTTGTCAGGTCAACCCTGATGACTGACTGTGCTGAGGGTCTGTAAGACTTGGTCTTGTGCTGTGTGGGCCCGTAGCTCATCTAGCCTGGCAGTTGAAATGTAGCTGACAGACATTACTTCAAATGTGTCCTTCGTAACTGATGCTTGGGAAGCACTCATGTCTGGGGACCGTGACAGGGTGCCGGCTAGGTACATGTGCTTATCCTTCTTGTAGACCAGTGTGATGTCGTAGGTGTGTAACTGCAGCAGCATTCTTTGCAAGCACGCGGGAGCAGTGTGGATCGGCTTCTTTAAGACTGTGATGAGAGGATGGTGATCAGCTTCAACGACCATTGCTTTCCCATAGATATAGTCTCTGAACTTGGTGCATGGAAACACTACCGCCAGCAGCTTCTTCTTAGTCTGAGCATAACGGATTGCTGTGTCTGTGAGCATTCTAGATGCACACGCTACCGGCTTGTCATCCTGTAGGCATGCAGCTCCGAGGCCGTAGCATGATGCATCACAGGTCAGTGTGACTGCGTTTCTCACATCATAGTAGGATAGAACAGGAGGGCAGGATAAGCATGATTTGAGGTGGTCAAATGCTTGCTGTTGCTGTGAAAGCTAACTCCATGCGGTATCTGTGTGTGTGAGCTGTCTCAGAGGTGCTACTAGCTCACTGAGTTTTGGGATAAATGTCCCGAGATAGTTCACCATACAGAGGAATCACTGCATGGCAGGGACGTCCTCAGGGACCAGCATTTTGGTGATCGCTTCTGTCTTTGCGGGATCTGCCTTCAGCCCCTCTTTTGTGAGCACATGATCCACGTAGCAGACCTGGTTGAGGCAAAACCTGCACTTGAGAGGGTTTAGTCTGAGTCCTATCTCTCGTGCCCGGTCGTCATGCTCTGCAGCATCACGTCCCCCAATGATTATGTCATCGACTATGATGGCACACGGATATCCTGCAAACAGCTGCTCTGTGCTCTCCAAACCCACTCTGTAGGCTCGGACACCGTGGTTATGACACCTTTGTGTGTCACACTGTCAAGCTCCACTTTGACTCGTGTTTGTATCGCCAAGGGGATGCTGTGTGCTGGGTGGACGACAGGTTGTGCAGCCGGATGTAGAGTCATGGAACACGTGATCGGGAGTTCTCCAAGCTTGTTACTGAACACGTCTTTATACTGGTCAAAAATGTTTTTGGTGAAGTCAACATTGGTTTCTGTGCTGATTGGGTGAACGTGTGGGCTCAATGTGACAAATCCCAGGTGCACACCTGCACAAAATCCCAGCAGCAGTCCCACATCACGCTCCACTAGAAAGAAGGAAAGCATGTGTTGCTGTCCATCTAGACAACAAGGCAGTGTGACTAACCCAGCAGTCTGTATTCTGCTGCCTCCGTAGGCCACTACGCTGGTGGTTTTGCTGAATTTCACTGTTTGCCACTTTGACAGTTGTTCAAAAGTGTCTTTTGATATTACATTGCATTTTGCTCCTGTGTCTACTTTCATCTCAACTGGTTTGTTGTGTACCAGCAATGTAACAAATCCTTCATCCCGTTCCTCCACCTGAGGATTGACAGTGTCCACACACACATCAATTAACTCCACACCGTCCACATAGAAAGTGTCACCAGCTGTACTGTATTCTGACTCTTCTACCTCTAACTGCTGCACTGGTTGCCTGTCTTGGTTTCTCTTTACACGTCTGTTCAGTTCACGAGCTTGACCATTTGCAGCATTTCCTGTAATGATTCCATTTGTTGCAGTTGTGGCACTGCTGGTCAAATGCAGGACATTTATTTCTCTGTGCCACATGGCTGCTTCCACAAGTGCTGCAACTCACAATAGTCTTGGCATTTTGTTTACTTGCTTGGGGTCGGTGTATTGTCTTGTTATAGGAGCCTGGTTGTACTGCATAAACAGTAGTGGCAGTGGTCTGATGTTTGGCTGGGCCTTGGTGTTCTCCTCAGTCGTCTCATATATTTGGCAGGTTGACGCAGCTTTAGCTAAGGTTAAGTCACTGTCTCGTAGCAGAGCCTTTCTTATACACACTATCCTGTCACAAACCAGTTCATCTATCAGGTCTCCAAAATGATAATTATTTGCCTTAATCTTCAAGTCACTGATGAAAGATTGTCTCACCTTGCTTCTGGTTTCGTGGGTGGAATTTGTGTCTCTCCACGGTTTGATTGTACTGAGGGTTGCATATTTCACGGAACGTCCATTTCCAGCACTCTGGGTCCTCTCGGGACTCAGCCGGACTGAGGACAGCTCCGTCGTCACCTGGCGCTCGTACTTCTGCTGCGTAAACAAATGAACGCTCCTGTTCAATGGCCTCTGTGAGATTGAGGAGGATATATGCCTTCGTTTTGGCAGGCTTGTTGGACTGCGTGGCCTCTATGAAGATATGCATCATTTACAGCACAAAGTCAGTAAAAGAGGAAAATGTCCATCTTCCCTTTGATTTGGAGGTGATGATTGTAGAAAGAAAAGCTTGTTGAGGGTCAGATTAATCCAGAATAAAGCAAAATCCAGAGACGGAGAACTTTAAAACTGTAGCGCACATCACTGTATGACACAGAGTTACAGAACTGCAGCTGCATAAATCAGACTTTAAATTAATTAAATAAATCATCATAAATAGTAAATTTATGTAAATTTGATTATCTTAACTATTTTTATATGTATTTTGATAGCACCTGTATCTGGATGTGTTTCTGTATGTGGTTGAATGATTAAAAAAGGTTCATTCAGTAGTTCAGCGCAGTTGGAACCAAAATGGCGCCATGTTCTGAGTTGATGCAACTCTCCAATCAAGGCACTCTACCCCCACATGCCCCTCCTCTTTTCTCTTCTCACCGCTTCTGTGCACCTTCTCAGCAAGCTGCAGGGGGCGCCAATTTGACAATTCTAATAGAAAACCAAATAAACAAACAAACAAAAAACTGTTTTGCAGCACAGCACATATATTTAAAAAAAATGCTCACCCCGACATTTTTCAGTGACTTGTTTACAAATGACACATTCTCCTCATTTGAGACACTCAGGAAAGACCATAATTTATGCAACACTCATTTCTTTAGAAATCTCCAAGTGTGGAGTTTCAATAAGAATGTGTTCACCTCGTTTCCTTACCACCTAAAAGCCAATTAGACAGCATCTTGGAGCTCGAGCCCTTTGAGAAGAAACGGGTTTTGGCGATATACACTTTGATAAGGGGTTTAAATCAGGGATCCTGGGAGAAAACTATCTAGGACACACCTCTTCATTATGTGTACACCACAGATTAATTCAGTTTAAGGTGCTCCATCGTCTCCACTACTCAAAGGACAAACTTGCCAGAATTTTTCTCACCACAAACTCTGGCTGTCTGAGGTGCGGTAACAGCCCAGCTTCAGTGGGACACATGTTTTGGGCCTGACCCTCTCTAAACAGTTACTGGGGCAATATTTGTGAGGTATTCTCTCATATGAGTAAAAAGACCAGAGCTCCTGATTTCCACACAGCCATTTTCGGCATAGCCCCACTGAATTGTGAGGTCACAAACTTAACAGGCGAATGCTTTGTCGTTTGCTTCATTACTCGCCCATAGACTGATTCTCTTTAACTGGAAGGCAAAGAAACCCCCATCGTCTCTACAGTGGTTGAAGGAGGTGTTTTCCTTTCTGCCTCTGGAAAAGCTCAGATACAAGATGAGCAAAAGAAGGAAGGACTTTTCTGTGACCTGGAGTTCTTTTATGGACGACATTGAACTTTCCCCCTTACAATAAGTACTCTGATCATTTAGAGGCAACTGCTCTATTTCCCAGAATTTATGTGAAATAATACTGTTGTACTTAAAAACAAACACACCCAGTTGTAAAAAGACTGCCAGTTTTGTGGCCCCAGGGGGGGGTTGATATTTACATTTGTATTTTTTGTTGTTGTTGTTGCTGTTGGTATGTTATGTATGTTCAGTTAAATGTGTAAATAGGAAATTAAAGTGTTAAAAAAATGCTCATCCCCCCCACGTGTTATGATAAAACGCTGCCCTGGGTGGCTGCCCGGTTTGCCTGTACCAGAAACTGTCTGCTGTCCACTTTCAGGTGAAGCAGATGTTCCAGTCATCCAACATCGATGCTGCTGGAAACCTGGACTATAAATCTCTGTGCTACATTATCACACATGGGGAGCAGCAAGAGGAATGAAGCAGTGCAGATAGCTGCAATCATCATGTCCAGCTTCAGCATGTCTGTACGAGGTCATCACGTCCGGCCTCAGTGTGTCTGTATGAGGTCATCACGTCCGGCCTCAGTGTGTCTGTACGAGGTCATCACGTCCGGCTTCAGTGTGTCTGTAAGAGGTCATCACGTCCGGCTTCAGTGTGTCTGTAAGAGGTCATCACATCCGGCCTCAGTGTGTCTGTACGAGGTCATCACGTCCGGCCTCAGTGTGTCTGTATGAGGTCATCACGTCCGGCCTCAGTGTGTCTGTATGAGGTCATCACGTCCGGCCTCAGTGTGTCTGTACGAGGTCATCACGTCCGGCTTCAGTGTGTCTGTAAGAGGTCATCACATCCGGCCTCAGTGTGTCTGTACGAGGTCATCACGTCCGGCTTCAGCGTGTCTGTACGAGGTCATCACGTCCGGCTTCAGTGTGTCTGTAAGAGGTCATCACGTCCGGCCTCAGTGTGTCTGTACGAGGTCATCACGTCTGGCTTAAGTGTGTCTGTACGAGGTCATCACGTCCGGCTTCAGTGTGTCTGTAAGAGGTCATCACGTCCGGCCTCAGTGTGTCTGTACGAGGTCATCACGTCCGGCTTAAGTGTGTCTGTATAAGGTCATCACGTCCGGCTTCAGTGTGTCTGTAAGAGGTCATCACGTCCGGCCTCAGCGTGTCTGTACGTGGTCATCACGTCCGGCTTCAGCGTGTCTGTACGTGGTCATCACGTCCGGCCTCAGCGTGTCTGTGCGAGGTCATCACGTCCGGCTTCAGTGTGTCTGTACGAGGTCATCACGTCCGGCCTCAGCGTGTCTGTATGAGGTCATCACATCCGGCTTCAGCGTGTCTGTATGAGGTCATCACGTCCGGCCTCAGTGTGTCTGTACGAGGTCATCACGTCCGGCCTCAGCGTGTCTGTACGAGGTCATCACGTCCGGCCTCAGCGTGTCTGTACGAGGTCATCACGTCCGGCTTCAGCGTGTCTGTACGAGGTCATCACGTCCGGCCTCAGTGTGTCTGTACGAGGTCATCACGTCCGGCCTCAGCGTGTCTGTACGAGGTCATCACGTCCGGCTTCAGTGTGTCTGTACGTGGTCATCACGTCTGGCCTCAGCGTGTCTGTACGAGGTCATCACGTCCGGCTTCAGTGTGTCTGTACGTAGTCATCACGTCCGGCCTCAGTGTGTCTGTATGAGGTCATCACGTCCGGCTTCAGTGTGTCTGTATGAGGTCATCACGTCCGGCCTCAGCGTGTCTGTACGAGGTCATCACGTCCGGCCTCAGCGTGTCTGTGCGAGGTCATCACGTCCGGCCTCAGCGTGTCTGTACGAGGTCATCACGTCCGGCCTCAGCGTGTCTGTACGTGGTCATCACGTCCGGCCTCAGCGTGTCTGTACGTGGTCATCACGTCCGGCCTCAGCGTGTCTGTGCGAGGTCATCACGTCCGGCTTCAGTGTGTCTGTACGAGGTCATCACGTCCGGCCTCAGCGTGTCTGTATGAGGTCATCACGTCCGGCTTCAGCGTGTCTGTATGAGGTCATCACGTCCGGCCTCAGTGTGTCTGTACGAGGTCATCACGTCCGGCCTCAGCGTGTCTGTACGAGGTCATCACGTCCGGCCTCAGCGTGTCTGTACGAGGTCATCACGTCCGGCTTCAGCGTGTCTGTACGAGGTCATCACGTCCGGCTTCAGCGTGTCTGTACGAGGTCATCACGTCCGGCCTCAGCGTGTCTGTATGAGGTCATCACGTCCGGCTTCAGCGTGTCTGTACGAGGTCATCACGTCCGGCTTCAGCGTGTCTGTACGAGGTCATCACGTCCGGCCTCAGCGTGTCTGTATGAGGTCATCACGTCCGGCTTCAGTGTGTCTTTATCATGAAGCACAAACTGAGTTTGATGGTTTTCTCCTGAAAGAGCCGAATTAAAAGCTTTTCACTCTGAACACACGGAGATCTGATTTACATTATTGTCTTGGTAACAGGCCTAACGCAGCTAAACTAACCTCAAAGTTTAACACACGTTAAATCCAAAAAAGGAAAAACACCATCACCCTGTTATACAAATGAATCTTCACATCGAAAAAGCGTTTCTACTAGACCATTACTTTTGATGCTCTGTGTGGTGCTGGAACCTCAATTTCCCCGAGGGAGTCTTCCCAAGGGATCAATAAAGTACTATCTAATTGAATCTAATCTATAATCAAAGATTTGTAACCAATAAACAGGCCCACTCTTGGGTTGACTGTGCTGGAAATTATTAATCTCTCATTAACTTCTGGATCTGTTCCTAAATGTTTCTAATCTGCAGTGATTAAACCATTACTTAAGAAACCTAATCTTGACCCTAGTGTATTGAAAAACTATTGGCCGATATCAAATCTATCATTTTTCTCTAAAATTCTGGAAAAAGTGGTGTCACAGCTGCTTGTAGACTATCTTACTGAGAATAATCTCTTTGAGCCACTGCAGTCTGCTTTTAGAAAATATCATTCCACAGAGACGGCTCTCACTAAAGTGGTGAATGATCTTCTGCTTACAATGGATTCGGACACCACTACGGTTCTGGTGCTGTTAGATTTCAGTGCTGCATTTGATACAGTGGATCATCATATTCTACTTGATAGGCTGGAAAATCATTTTGGGATTACTGGGAGTGCCCTTGCATGGCTGACGTCATACTTGACCAGTCGTTCTCACTGTGTTTTGTACAGTAACACTACCTCTAACAGTGGTCTGTCTTAGGCCCCCTGCTTTTCTCCCTTTATATAGCACCCCTTGGGCACATATTGCGCCATTTTGGGATTACCTTTCACTGTTATGCTGATGATACTCAGTTATACATAACTGCTGGTAATCTCATTCACATAAAATCCTTAGAAGATTGCCTTATATCAGTGAGAAGCTGGAAGTCTAGAAACTTCCTGCTTTTAAACTCTGATAAGACTGAAATGATGGTTCTTTGTCCAGTGAGACATCGGCATCAATTTGACCAGTTAACATAGCCTAGGCTCCTGTGTCATACATCACACTGACAAAGTGAGGAACCTTGGGGTAATTTTTGATCCTACATTGTCCTTTGACCTCCACATTAGAAATATTATGAGGACTGCTTTCTTCCACCTGTGAATTATAGCGAAGATTCGTCCCATCCTGTCTATGGCTGATGCTGAGACCCTGATCCATGTGTTTATCGTGTTTAATGTTCTATTTTCTGGTTTACCGCAGTCTCGCATTAGGGGTCTCCAATTGCTGCTGCCAGACTTTTGACAGGAAGCAGAAAGTTTGACCACATTACACCCATTTTGGCGTCTCTTCACTTGCTTCCTGTCCCTGTGAGATCAGATTTTAAGGTTCTGCTACTTGTCTATAAAATTATTCATGGTCTGGCACCTCCCTACCCAGCTGACCTAATTAAACCTTATGTACCGACCCGGGCTCTGTGTTCTCAGGGTGCAGGACTACTTTGTGTCCCTAGGGTGAATAAGAAGTCTGTGGGTCACAGAGCTTTCTCTTATCGTGCCCCTGTTCTGTGGAATGATCTCCCTGCATCAATAAAACAATCAGATTCTGTGGAGATTTTCAAGTCCAGACTTAAGACGCACTTATTTTCCCTTTCATATGGCAGCATACTTGTACAGTTTTGTTTTAAAGTGGATATGACACCTAAAAAATTAGGTAAAACTGATATAAATATCAAAATATACATACAGTATAGTAAGTTGAAAGTGGTTTTAATTATTATCACTGAGAAATAAAGTTTGTACAGTTTCTCAAAAGTGTGTTTCTTGGAAAGCACGCTGGTAGCATTCCATCAGTGGTCACGTGATGCCGTGACGTCACAGAATGTAGAGTCCCGTCTTTGTCTGTTAGATTAACAACAGGAACAGATGGACCTCAGCATGGACAGTGACGAGATCAAGAACTTTTCTGACTCCTCTTCAAGTGTGGATTATTTCTGACTCGGATCCTGAGGATGGCGCAGCAGTGATTAGACCCTACAGATTGGAGCTGTATCTTTTGGACGAACATTCAAACAGGAGCATTCTGGCAGTGAAAATAATGCCGACGGTGTTTATGGCGGAGCCAAAGCAGAGGCAAGAGATGTGCCAATTCCGATGGATTTTGAAAGGCTGCAGAATATGGAATGGTAAGGTAGGCTTTGATTTTTGTTGCTGCTGTTTATAACATTATAATTACTGTATAGCATTTTCGATTTGAGCGTCTGTTTACCGCCTTTGTTATTGTTCCGAAGCCGTGATAGTGTAGCTATTACTTGTGGACCACCGTCATTACCTTCAGCTTTTTGCCGTTTTTGAGTGCCTGGCATTGCATTCATCCATGTTTAGTTACGGTATTTTCACGAAAGAATAGGAAATAAACGGCGAAGGTTTCGAAAAAGATCGCCGAAAACAACACTGAACATGCCACCGCCGTGTTTACATGCCGCCGCCGTGTTTATGTGCCGCCGCCGTGTTTACGTGCTGCCGCCGTGTTTACGTGCCGCCGTCGTGTTTACGTGCCGCCGTCGTGTTTATGTGCCGCCGCCGTGTTTACGTGCCGCCGTCGTGTTTACGTGCCGCCGCCGTGTTTACGTGCCGCCGTCATGTTTACATGCCGCCGCCTTGTTTACTATGTAAGTACCTTGACCATTTCAAGATTATTGTGAACATATTATTTGGGGTTGACATTTTATGTGTTCCTGTGAGCAGTGAGAACATGGAGATGGTAGAGGAAAGTGTCTGCTGTTGGGAGCAAATGCGTGTGTGCGAGCGGAGCGAGCGGCAGCCTGATATTTCGTGCATCAATCAATCAATCAATCAATCAATCAATTTTTTTTTATATAGCGCCAAATCACAACAAACAGTTGCCCCAAGGCGCTTTATATTGTAAGGCAAGGCCATACAATAATTATGTAAAACCCCAATGGTCAAAACGACCCCCTGTGAGCAAGCACTTGGCTACAGTGGGAAGGAAAAACTCCCTTTTAACAGGAAGAAACCTCCAGCAGAACCAGGCTCAGGGAGGGGCAGTCTTCTGCTGGGACTGGTTGGGGCTGAGGGAGAGAACCAGGAAAAAGACATGCTGTGGAGGGGAGCAGAGATCGATCACTAATGATTAAATGCAGAGTGGTGCATACAGAGCCAAAAAGAGAAAGAAACAGTGCATCATGGGAACCCCCCAGCAGTCTACGTCTATAGCAGCATAACTAAGGGATGGTTCAGGGTCACCCGATCCAGCCCTAACTATAAGCTTTAGCAAAAAGGAAAGTTTTAAGCCTAATCTTAAAAGTAGAGAGGGTGTCTGTCTCCCTGATCTGAATTGGGAGCTGGTTCCACAGGAGAGGAGTCTGAAAGCTGAAGGCTCTGCCTCCCAATCTACTCTTACAAACCCTAGGAACTACAAGTAAGCCTGCAGTCTGAGAGCGAAACGCTCTATTGGGGTGATATGGTACTACAAGGTCCCTAAGATAAGATGGGACCTGATTATTCAAAACCTTATAAGTAAGAAGAAGAATTTTAAATTCTATTCTAGAATTAACAGGAAGCCAATGAAGAGAGGCCAATATGGGTGAGATATGCTCTCTCCTTCTAGTCCCCGTCAGTACTCTAGCTGCAGCATTTTGAATTAACTGAAGGCTTTTTAGGGAACTTTTAGGACAACCTGATAATAATGAATTACAATAGTCCAGCCTAGAGGAAATAGATGCATGAATTAGTTTTTCAGCATCACTCTGAGATAAGACCTTTCTGATTTTAGAGATATTGCGTAAATGCAAAAAAGCAGTCCTACATATTTGTTTAATATGCGCTTTGAATGACATATCCTGATCAAAAATGACTCCAAGATTTCTCACAGTATTACTAGAGGCCAGGGCAATGCCATCCAGAGTAAGGATCTGGTTAGACACCATGTTTCTAAGATTTGTGGGGCCAAGTACAATAACGTCAGTTTTATCTGAGTTTAAAAGCAGGAAATTAGAGGTCATCCATGTCTTTATGTCTGTAAGACAATCCTGCAGTTTAGCTAATTGGTGTGTATCCTCTGGCTTCATGGATAGATAAAGCTGGGTATCATCTGCGTAACAATGAAAATTTAAGCAATACCGTCTAATAATACTACCTAAGGGAAGCATGTATAAAGTGAATAAAATTGGTCCTAGCACAGAACCTTGTGGAACTCCATAATTAACCCTAGTCTGTGAAGAAGATTCCCCATGTACATGAACAAATTGTAATCTATTAGACAAATATGATTCAAACCACCGCAGCGCAGTGCCTTTAATACCTATGGCATGCTCTAATCTCTGTAATAAAATTTTATGGTCAACAGTATCAAAAGCAGCACTGAGGTCTAACAGAACAAGCACAGAGATGAGTCCACTGTCCGAGGCCATAAGAAGATCATTTGTAACCTTCACTAACGCTGTTTCTGTACTATGATGAATTCTAAAACCTGACTGAAACTCTTCAAATAGACCATTCCTCTGCAGATGATCAGTTAGCTGTTTTACAACTACCCTTTCAAGAATTTTTGAGAGAAAAGGAAGGTTGGAGATTGGCCTATAATTAGCTAAGATAGCTGGGTCAAGTGATGGCTTTTTAAGTAATGGTTTAATTACTGCCACCTTAAAAGCCTGTGGTACATAGCCAACTAACAAAGATAGATTGATCATATTTAAGATCGAAGCATTAAATAATGGTAGGGCTTCCTTGAGCAGCCTGGTAGGAATGGGGTCTAATAAACATGTTGATGGTTTGGATGAAGTAACTAATGAAAATAACTCAGACAGAACAATCGTAGAGAAAGAGTCTAACCAAATACCGGCATCACTGAAAGCAGCCAAAGATAACGATACGTCTTTGGGATGGTTATGAGTAATTTTTTCTCTAATAGTTAAAATTTTGTTAGCAAAGAAAGTCATGAAGTCATTACTAGTTAAAGTTAATGGAATACTCAGCTCAATAGAGCTCTGACTCTTTGTCAGCCTGGCTACAGTGCTGAAAAGAAACCTGGGGTTGTTCTTATTTTCTTCAATTAGTGATGAGTAGAAAGATGTCCTAGCTTTACGGAGGGCTTTTTTATAGAGCAACAGACTCTTTTTCCAGGCTAAGTGAAGATCTTCTAAATTAGTGAGGCGCCATTTCCTCTCCAACTTACGGGTTATCTGCTTTAAGCTGCGGGTTTGTGAGTTATACCACGGAGTCAGGCACTTCTGATTTAAAGCTCTCTTTTTCAGAGGAGCTACAGCATCCAAAGTTGTCTTCAATGAGGATGTAAAACTATTGACGAGATACTCTATCTCACTTACAGAGTTTAGGTAGCTACTCTGCACTGTGTTGGTATATGGCATTAGAGAACATAAAGAAGGAATCATATCCTTAAACCTAGTTACAGCGCTTTCTGAAAGACTTCTAGTGTAATGAAACTTATTCCCCACTGCTGGGTAGTCCATCAGAGTAAATGTAAATGTTATTAAGAAATGATCAGACAGCAGGGAGTTTTCAGGGAATACTGTTAAGTCTTCTATTTCCATACCATAAGTCAGAACAAGATCTAAGATATGATTAAAGTGGTGGGTGGACTCATTTACTTTTTGAGCAAAGCCAATAGAGTCTAATAATAGATTAAATGCAGTGTTGAGGCTGTCATTCTCAGCATCTGTGTGGATGTTAAAATCGCCCACTATAATTATCTTATCTGAGCTAAGCACTAAGTCAGACAAAAGGTCTGAAAATTCACAGAGAAACTCACAGTAACGACCAGGTGGACGATAGATAATAACAAATAAAACTGGTTTTTGGGACTTCCAATTTGGATGGACAAGACTAAGAGTCCAGCTTTCAAATGAATTAAAGCTCTGTCTGGGTTTTTGATTAATTAATAAGCTGGAATGGAAGATTGCTGCTAATCCTCCTCCTCGGCCCGTGCTACGAGCGTTCTGACAGTTAGTGTGACTCGGGGGTGTTGACTCATGTAAACTAACATATTCATCCTGCTGTAACCAGGTTTCTGTAAGGCAGAATAAATCAATATGTTGATCAATTATTATATGTGAACGGGTTGGCGGTGTACACGGGGCTTTTGTTTAGAACTACGCTTCCTCCTCACAGTCACCCAGTCGGCCTGCTTTCCCGGCTGCTCAGGATCTGCCAGGGGGTAACTAACGGCGGCTAAGCTACCTTGGTCCGCACCGACTACAGGGGCCTGGCTAGCTGTAGAATTTTCCACGGTGCGGAGCCGAGTCTCCAATTCGCCCAGCCTGGCCTCCAAAGCTACGAATAAGCTACACTTATTAAAAGTACCATTACTGCTAAAGGAGGCCGAGGAATAACTAAACATTTCACACCCAGAGCAGAAAAGTGCAGGAGAGACAGGAGAAGCCGCCATGCTAAATCGGCTAAGAGCTAGTAGCTGCGCTAAGCTAGCGGATTCCTAAAAACACGCAAAGTGAATAATGTGTAAATAATTTAGAGGTGATTCAGCAGAAGGAGTGCTTTAGTTAAGGTACGTAAAGATTACACTGGGAAACAAATCGTAATCTAGATAACTAGATCAATCTAACTGCGCAGATTAAACAGCTAACAGATACAGAAAAACCGCTGTGCTCCGGAACAGGAAGTGATACAATACCGCAGTGAGAGACAACCACCAGTAGAGGCCAGTAGACCACCAAAAAAAAAAAAAAAATCACACAACAGCGTGGCTTTCGATCAATCTGCCTGGACTTGAAAAGGCTAAAACCTTTTGCCCTTGTGTTTGTGCAACATGCTGCAACACACTGGTCAGGCATATCGACAAACAAGTCCCTGAGAGCTGTGTTTAATCAAAGTTTCTGCCGCTAAAAAAAGTGTAAACAACAGCCGCCAGGCGCGCGAGCCGATACGGTCTACATGTAATATGTTGATGTAATGTATTTTAGGCTTGGTGCTCAGTGGGAAGCTGGTCACGGAGTGTGCACATTTGTCAGTGGCGGAACATTCAAATGTTGTATATAATGGGAGAATTGCGTCCATTTTCCCAAAATGCTTAGGTTGATCGAATTATATAACCTTTGTTACATGTAATAAGACTATGTTGTCTTTAAGTGTCATATCCACTTTAAGCTTTTTACTCTAATTCATGTTACTCATTTCATGTCTAATCCATAACCTTCACTAATGTCACAGCATTAGTGAAGGTTACAAATGATCTTCTTATGGCCTCGGACAGTGGACTCATCTCTGTGCTTGTTCTGTTAGACCTCAGTGCTGCTTTTGATACTGTTGACCATAAAATTTTATTACAGAGATTAGAGCATGTCATAGGTATTAAAGGCACTGCGCTGTGGTGGTTTGAATCATATTTGCATGTGAGCATGTCTTTTTCCTGGTTCTCTCCCTCAGCCCCAACCAGTCCCTGCAGAAGACTGCCCCTCCCTGAGCCTGGTTCTGCTGGAGGTTTCTTCCTGTTAAAAGGGAGTTTTTCCTTCCCACTGTAGCCAAGTGCTTGCTCACAGGGGGTCGTTTTGACCGTTGGGGTTTTACATAATTATTGTATGGCCTTGCCTTACAATATAAAGCGCCTTGGGGCAACTGTTTGTTGTGATTTGGCGCTATATAAAAAAATTGATTGATTGATTGATTATTAAACAGAGTGGGCCGCTGCCTCAACTTTACCTAAATTCTGGGTCTTTTAGTGAAGTTTAGGGCTAGTGGCCGGTTTCTTGTTGTTTAATGCTGAAAAATTATACTGTATTTGTTGTCTTTCCAAAGCCTGATTCTGTTTTTTTCTCTCTGTTTGAGGTGCAGCTTCATCCAGATATGTGATGGGGGCCTCCCGTCCTGTGCACCAAATCGCATTGGGGCAACTGTTTGTTGTGATTTGGCGCTATATAAAAAAATTGATTGATTGATTGATATAAATGAAAATAAATTAAATTGAATTTTCACTAGAAATAAAACCTTTGACTTGTTGTGTGTCACTGATCAGCTGAAATTAAACATCATCAGTTCAAACCAGCTGGCAAAAAAGAATTGGGATAGTCAGAGAGAAAAAAGAATGTAGCACATACATGCAGTAGATGGCAGGAGACATTTTGATATGTTGGTGACTGGCAGCGCTGGAATGTTATTTACAGCCAAAGCAACTGAGCCCAGTCCTAACATACTAATGCTATTGTATTGTCAATAAATTATTTATTTTGCAATCATGGTTTTCCAGTGCAAATTAGGTGCCAAGACAAGACAATAGTGCCGACACAACGCTTTGGTCTGACACATCCTTTGTGTGCTACTTGTCTCTTGCTTATGTCTCAGAAAAGAAAGAAAACATTCTAGAAAAATATATTTGCAAGAGCTGGGAAAAGTTTTTATATTTTTCTCTGGAGGTCAATGGAGTCTCACCTACCACAGCCGCACTCACACTCAGCTCAGTGAGCTCAGGACAGCGTGGGGAAAACATGGCACACACTTCATACGTACTCAATTCCTCATCAATCAATCAATCAATCAATCAACTTTTTTCTTATATAGCGCCAAATCACAACAAACAGTTGCCCCAAGGCGCTTTATATTGTAAGGCAAGGCCATACAATAATTATGAAAAACCCCAACGGTCAAAACGACCCCCTATGAGCAAGCACTTGGCCACAGTGGGAAGGAAAAACTCCCTTTTAACAGGAAGAAACCTCCAGCAGAACCAGGCTCAGGGAGGGGCAGTCTTCTGCTGAGACTGGTTGGGGCTGAGGGAAAAAAACAGGAAAAAGACATGCTGTGGAGGGGAGCAGAGATCGATCACTAATGATTAAATGCAGAGTGATGCATACGGAGCAAAAAGAGAAAGAAACAGTGCATCATGGGAACCCCCCTACAATCTACGTCTAAAGCAGCATAACCAAGGGATGGTCCAGGGTCACCCGATCCAGCCCTAACTATAAGCCTTAGCAAAAAGGAAAGTTTTAAGCCTAATCTTAAAAGTAGAGAGGGTATCTGTCTCCCTGATCTGAATTGGGAGCTGGTTCCACAGGAGAGGAGCCTGAAAGCTGAAGGCTCTGCCTCCCATTCTACTCTTACAAACCCTAGGAACTACAAGTAAGCCCGCAGTCTGAGAGCGAAGCGCTCTAATGGGGTAATATGGTACTACGAGGTCCCTAAGATAAGATGGGACCTGATTATTCAAAACCTTATAAGTAAGAAGAAGAATTTTAAATTCTATTCTAGAATTAACAGGAAGCCAATGAAGAGAGGCCAATATGGGTGAGATATGCTCTCTCCTTCTAGTCCCTGTCAGTACTCTAGCTGCAGCATTCTGAACCAACTGAAGGCTTTTTAGGGAACTTTTAGGACAACCTGATAATAATGAATTACAATAGTCCAGCCTAGAGGAAATAAATGCATGAATTAGTTTTTCAGCATCACTCTGAGACAAGACCTTTCTGATTTTAGAGATATTGCGTAAATGCAAAAAGGCAGTCCTACATATTTGTTTAATATGCGCTTTGAATGACATATCCTGATCAAAAATGACTCCAAGATTTCTCACAGTATTACTAGAGGTCAGGGTAATGCCATCCAGAGTAACGATCTGGTTAGACACCATGCTTCTAAGATTTGTGGGGCCAAGTACAATAACTTCAGTTTTATCTGAGTTTAAAAGCAGGAAATTAGAGGTCATCCATGTCTTTATGTCTGTAAGACAATCCTGCAGTTTAGCTAATTGGTGTGTATCCTCTGGCTTCATGGATAGATAAAGCTGGGTATCATCTGCGTAACAATGAAAATTTAAGCAATACCGTCTAATAATACTGCCTAAGGGAAGCATGTATAAAGTGAATAAAATTGGTCCTAGCACAGAACCTTGTGGAACTCCATAATTAACTTTAGTCTGTGAAGAAGATTCCCCATTTACATGAACAAACTGTAATCTATTAGACAAATATGATTCAAACCACCGCAGCGCAGTGCCTTTAATACCTATGGCATGCTCTAATCTCTGTAATAAAATTTTATGGTCAACAGTATCAAAAGCAGCACTGAGGTCCAACAGAACAAGCACAGAGATAAGTCCACTGTCCGAAGCCATAAGAAGATCATTTGTAACCTTCACTAATGCTGTTTCTGTACTATGATGAATTCTAAAACCTGACTGAAACTCTTCAAATAGACCATTCCTCTGCAGGTGATCAGTTAGCTGTTTTACAACTACCCTCTCAAGAATCTTTGAGAGAAAAGGAAGGTTGGAGATTGGCCTATAATTAGCTAAGATAGCTGGGTCAAGTGATGGCTTTTTAAGCAATGGTTTAATTACTGCCACCTTAAAAGCCTGTGGTACATAACCAACTAACAAAGATAGATTGATCATATTTAAGATCGAAGCATTAAATAATGGTAGGGCTTCCTTGAGCAGCCTGGCAGGAATGGGGTCTAATAAACATGTTGATGGTTTGGATGAAGTAACTAATGAAAATAACTCAGACAGAACAATCGGAGAGAAAGAGTCTAACCAAATACCGGCATCACTGAAAGCAGCCAAAGATAACAATACATCTTTGGGATGGTTATGAGTAATTTTTTCTCTAATAGTCAAAATTTTGTTAGCAAAGAAAGTCATGAAGTCATTACTAGTTAAAGTTAATGGAATACTCAGCTCAATAGAGCTCTGACTCTTTGTCAGCCTGGCTACAGTGCTGAAAAGAAACCTGGGGTTATTCTTATTTTCTTCAATTAGTGATGAGTAGAAAGATGTCCTAACTTTACGGAGGGCTTTTTTATAGAGCAACAAACTCTTTTTCCAGGCTAAGTGAAGATCTTCTAAATTAGTGAGACGCCATTTCCTCTCCAACTTACGGGTTATCTGCTTTAAGCTACGAGTTTGTGAGTTATACCACGGAGTCAGGCACTTCTGATTTAAAGCTCTCTTTTTTAGAGGAGCTACAGCATCCAAAGTTGTCTTCAAAGAGGATGTAAAACTATTGACGAGATACTCTAACTCCCTTACAGAGTTTAGGTAGCTACTCTGCTCTGTGTTGGTATATGACATTAGAGAACATAAAGAAGGAATCATATCCTTAAACCTAGTTACAGCACTTTCTGAAAGACTTCTAGTGTAATGAAACTTATTCCCCACTGCAGGGTAGTCCATCAGAGTAAATGTAAATGTTATTAAAAAATGATCAGACAGAAGGGAGTTTTCAGGGAATACTGTTAAGTCTTCTATTTCCATACCATAAGTCAGAACAAGATCTAAGATATGATTAAAGTGGTGGGTGGACTCATTTACTTTTTGAGCAAAGCCGATAGAGTCTAATAACAGATTAAATGCAGTGTTGAGGCTGTCATTCTCAGCATCTGTGTGGATGTTAAAATCGCCCACTATAATTATCTTATCTGAGCTAAGCACTAAGTCAGACAAAAGGTCTGAAAATTCACAGAGAAACTCACAGTAACGACCAGGTGGACGATAGATAATAACAAATAAAACTGGTTTTTGGGACTTCCAATTTGGATGGACAAGACTAAGAGACAAGCTTTCAAATGAATTAAAGCTCTGTCTAGGTTTTTGATTAATTAATAAGCTGGAATGGAAGATTTCTGCTAATCCTCCGCCCCGGCCCGTGCTACGAGCATTCTGACAGTTAGTGTGACTCGGGGGTGTTGACTCATTTAAACTAACATATTCATCCTGCTGTAACCAGGTTTCTGTTAGGCAGAATAAATCAATACGTTGATCAATTATTATATCATTTACCAACAGGGACTTAGAAGAGAGAGACCTAATGTTTAATAGACCACATTTAACTGTTTTAGTCTGTGGTGCAATTGAAGGTGCTATATTATTTTTTCTTTTTGAATTTTTATGCTTAAATAGATTTTTGCTGGTTATTGGTGGTCTGGGAGCAGGCACCGTCTCTACGGGGATGGGGTAATGAGGGGATGGCAGGGGGAGAGAAGATGCAGAGAGGTATATAAGACCACAGCTCTGCCTCCTGGTCCCAACGCTGGACAGTCACAGTTTGGAGGATCCAAGAAAATTGGCCAGATTTCTAGAAATGAGAGCTGCTCCATCTAAAGTGGGATGGATGCCGTCTCTCCTAACAAGACCAGGTTTTCCCCAGAAGCTTTGCCAATTATCAATGAAGCCCACCTCATTTTTTGGACACCACTCAGACAGCCAGCAATTCAAGGAGAACATGCGGCTAAACATGTCACTCCCGGTCTGATTGGGGAGGGGCCCAGAGAAAACTACAGAGTCCGACATTGTTTTTGCAAAGTTACACACCGATTTAATGTTAATTTTAGTGACCTCCGATTGGCGTAACCGAGTGTCATTACTGCCGACGTGAATTACAATCTTACCAAATTTACGCTTAGCCTTAGCCAGCAATTTCAAATTTCCTTCAATGTCGCCTGCTCTGGCCCCCGGAAGACAATTGACTATGGTTGCTGGTGTCGCTAACTTCACATTTCTCAAAACAGAGTCGCCAATAACCAGAGTTTGATCCTCGGCGAGTGTATCGTCGAGTGGGGAAAAACGGTTAGAGATGTGAACGGGTTGACGGTGTACACGGGGCTTCATGTTTCAGAGTGATTATTTCCGTGTGCTGATCTTGCACCAGGCTAACTTGAGCAGGTTTCAAGGCAGCAGAGACTGTTTGTTTTTCACATGGTCCACTCACATCAATGTAAAACTGCAAAAAAAATAAAATAAAATAAAATAAAAAAACAGTTTCGAGACACGTTGTAAGAAGACCAGATACCTCATGTCACGGTCACTGATAGGCCAAAGCTGCAGCATCTTTAAGCACATAAAGTGCCAATGAGTATGAAGGCAGCTGGAGATGATCTGCTGGTGGCAGAGAGGATCCTTCCAGGGAAGGAAGAGTTTGGTCGTCCATCATCTTCAATAGTTTTCCATTCAGGTTTACAGACCTACACAAAAACACTGATGATGTTTACATCCTTAGACAAAAACAGTGATGAGGTTTATATACTTAGAAAAAACACTGATGAGGTTTATAGGCTTAGGGACAAAATCACTGATGAGGTTTACACACTTAGACAAAACGCTGATGAGGTTTACACACTTAGGGACAAATACACTGATGAGGTTTACATGTTATACAAAACGCTGACAAGGTTTACATGCTTAGACAAAACACTGATAAGGTTTACATGTTTAGACAGAAACACTGATATGTGTTGTGTGGGCCGCTGAAGAGGAGGTACTGCTGGCCCACCACCACCAGAGGGCACCCTGCCTGGAGTGCGGGCTCCAGGCACCAGAGGGCGCTGCCGCCTCACAGGAGCAGCCGGGGTGACAGCTGACACTCATCACCTATGACAGCTGTCACCACTCATCTGATCTGCATCGGTATATCAGCAAGACGTCATCTCCACCTCTTTGCCGAGATATCGTTCTACCGAGGAGGTAACGAACTCAGCCGTTGTGTTGTCTTTCAGACAGTGACTTTGTTGCTTGTGTTTTGACAGTGGTTGGTGAGTACTTGCAGCTGGAGACTGTATTGAACCCTTTTTGATAAGTACTCACATTTTCCTGACAAGAGGTGGAGGTGGTTTTTTTCACCATCCGTGTTGCTGGGTGCAAACGCACCCACATCTAACTGTTGTTGTTCCTCGCCAGCAGTACCAGATCCGACAAGCGGAGGCAGTGGCCACCTGGGAGTTCGGGACTTGGTGGCTCCAGTATTCCCGGGGTTCGGTGGCGGAGGAAATCGTGTGGTTCCGGTTCTGCTTTGGACAGACGTCTTCTATCTTCGAGCCTGCCCACATGACACCTTTGTGAATTGACTTTATTATTTTCTATTGTAATCTGTTGTGCTTGTTGTGCTTATTTCACAACAGTAAAAGTGCTATTTGACTTCCTCCATTGTCCGTTCATTTGCGCCCCCTGTTGTGGGTCCGTGTTCCAACACTTTCACAACAGATATGGTTTACATCCTTAGACAAAACACTGATGAGGTTTACATGGTTTAAAAAAACTGATGAGGTTTACATACTTAGACAAAACACTGATGAGATTTACATACTTAGACAAAACACTGATGAGATTTACATGCTTAGAAAAAAAACTGATGAGGTTTACATACTTAGACAAAACACTGATGAGGTTTACATCCTTAGATAAAACACTGACCATGTTTACATGTTATACAAAATGCTGACAAAGTTTACATGCTTAGACAAAACACTGAAAAGGTTTACATGTTTAGACAAAAACACTGATATGGTTTACATCCTTAGACAAAACACTGACAAGGTTTACATGTTTAGACAAAAACACTGATATGGTTTACATCCTTAGACAAAACACTGATGAGGTTTACATGCTTAAAAAACTGATGAGGTTTACATACTTAGACAAAACACTGGTGAGGTTTACATGCTTAAAAAACTGACGAGGTTTACATACTTAGACAAAACACTGATGAGGTTTACATGCTTAGAAAAAAAATGATGAGGTTAACATACTTAGAAAAAACACTGATGAGGTTTACATGCTTAGAAAAAAAAACTGATGAGGTTTACGTACTTGGACAAAAACACTGATGAGGTTTACATGCTAAGACAAAACACTGACAAGGTTTACATACTCAGGCAAAACACTGATAAGGTTTAATTCCGTAGACAAAACACTGATAAGGTTTACATCCTTGGACAAAACACTGATGAGATTTACATCCTTAGATAAAACACTGACCATGTTTACATGTTATACAAAACACTGACAAGGTTTACATGCTTAGACAAAACACTGACAAGGTGTACATGTTTAGACAAAAACACTGATATGGTTTACATCCTTAGACAAAACACTGATGAGGTTTACATGCTTAAAAAACTGATCAGGTTTACATACTTAGACAAAACACTGGTGAGGTTTACATGCTTAAAAAACTGATGAGGTTTACATACTTAGACAAAACACTGATGAGGTTTACATTCTTAGAAAAAAAACTGATGAGGTTTACATACTTAGACAAAACACTGATGAGGTTTACATGCTTAGAAAAAAATGATGAGGTTTACATACTTAGACAAAACCACTGATGAGGTTTACATGCTAAGACAAAACATTGACAAGGTTTACATGTTTAGACAAAAACACTGATATGGTTTACATCCTTAGACAAAACACTGATGAGGTTTACATGCTTAAAAAACTGATGAGGTTTACATACTTAGACAAAACACTGACAAGGTTTACATACTCAGGCAAAACACTGATAAGGTTTAATTCCGTAGACAAAACACTGATAAGGTTTACATCCTTGGACAAAACACTGATGAGGTTTACATCCTTAGATAAAACACTGACCATGTTTACATGTTATACAAAACGCTGACAAGGTTTACATGTTTAGACAAAAACACTGATATGGTTTACATCCTTAGACAAAACACTGATGAGGTTTGCATGCTTAAAAAACTGATGAGGTTTACATCCTTAGACAAAACACTGATGAGGTTTACATGCTTAGAAAAAAACTGATGAGTTTTACATCCTTGGACAAAACACTGATGAGGTTTACATGCTTAAAAAAACTGATGTTTACATACTTAGACAAAACACTGATGAGGTTTACATGCTTAGAAAAAAACTGATGAGGTTTACATACTTAGACAAAACACTGATAAGGTTTACATGCTTAGAAAAAAACTGACCATGTTTACATGTTATACAAAACGCTGACAAGGTTTACATGCTTAGACAAAACATTGATGAGGTTTACATGCTTAGAAAAAAACTGATGAGGTTTCCATACTTAGACAAAACATTGATGACGTTTACATGCTTAGAAAAAAAACTGATGAGGTTTACATACTTAGACAAAACACTGATGAGGTTTACATGCTTAAAAAAACTGATGTTTACATACTTAGACAAAACACTGATGAGGTTTACATGCTTAGAAAAAAACTGATGAGGTTTACATACTTAGACAAAACACTGATGAGGTTTACATGCTTAGAAAAAAACTGATGAGGTTTACATACTTAGACAAAACACTGATGAGGATTACATGCTTAGACAAAACACTGGTGAGGTTTACATGCTTAAAAAACTGATGAGGTTTACATACTTAGACAAAACATTGATGAGGTTTACATGCTTAGAAAAAAACTGATGAGGTTTACATACTTAGACAAAACACTGATGAGGTTTACATGCTTAGAAAAAAAACTGATTAGGTTTACATATTTGGACAAAAACACTGATGAGGTTTACATGCTAAGACAAAACACTGACAAGGTTTACATACTCAGGCAAAACACTGATAAGGTTTAATTCCATAGACAAAACACTGATAAGGTTTACATCCTTGGACAAAACACTGATGAGGTTTACATCCTTAGATAAAACACTGACCATGTTTACATGTTATACAAAATGCTGACAAGGTTTACATGCTTAGACAAAACACTGACAAGGTTTACATGTTTAGACAAAAACACTGATATGGTTTACATCCTTAGACAAAACACTGATGAGGTTTGCATGCTTAAAAAACTGATGAGGTTTACATCCTTAGACAAAACACTGATGAGGTTTACATGCTTAGAAAAAAAACTGATGAGGTTTACATACTTAGACAAAACACTGATGAGGTTTACATGCTTAGAAAAAAACTGATGAGATTTACATACTTAGACAAAACACTGATGAGGTTTACATGCTTAGAAAAAACTGATGACGTTTACATACTTAGACAAAACACTGATGAGGTTTACATGCTTAGAAAAAAACTGATGATGTTTACATACTTAGACAAAACACTGATGAGGTTTACATGCTTAGAAAAAACTGATGAGTTTTACATCCTTGGACAAAACACTGATGAGGTTTACATGCTTAAAAAAACTGATGTTTACATACTTAGACAAAACACTGATGAGGTTTACATGCTTAGAAAAAAACTGATGAGGTTTACATACTTAGACAAAACACTGATGAGGTTTACATGCTTAGAAAAAAACTGACCATGTTTACATGTTATACAAAACGCTGACAAGGTTTACATGCTTAGACAAAACATTGATGAGGTTTACATGCTTAGAAAAAACTGATGAGGTTTCCATACTTAGACAAAACATTGATGAGGTTTACATGCTTAGAAAAAAACTGATGAGGTTTACATACTTAGACAAAACACTGATGAGGTTTACATGCTTAGAAAAAAAAACTGATTAGGTTTACATATTTGGACAAAAACACTGATGAGGTTTACATGCTAAGACAAAACACTGACAAGGTTTACATACTCAGGCAAAACACTGATAAGGTTTAATTCCATAGACAAAACACTGATAAGGTTTACATCCTTGGACAAAACACTGATGAGGTTTACATCCTTAGATAAAACACTGACCATGTTTACATGTTATACAAAATGCTGACAAGGTTTACATGCTTAGACAAAACACTGACAAGGTTTGCATGTTTAGACAAAAACACTGATATGGTTTACATCCTTAGACAAAACACTGATGAGGTTTGCATGCTTAAAAAACTGATGAGGTTTACATCCTTAGACAAAACACTGATGAGGTTTACATGCTTAGAAAAAAAACTGATGAGGTTTACATACTTAGACAAAACACTGATGAGGTTTACATGCTTAGAAAAAAACTGATGAGATTTACATACTTAGACAAAACACTGATGAGGTTTACATGCTTAGAAAAAACTGATGACGTTTACATACTTAGACAAAACACTGATGAGGTTTACATGCTTAGAAAAAAACTGATGACGTTTACATACTTAGACAAAACACTGATGAGGTTTACATGCTTAGAAAAAAACTGATGAGTTTTACATCCTTGGACAAAACACTGATGAGGTTTACATGCTTAAAAAAACTGATGTTTACATACTTAGACAAAACACTGATGAGGTTTACATGCTTAGAAAAAAACTGATGAGGTTTACATACTTAGACAAAACACTGATAAGGTTTACATGCTTAGAAAAAAACTGACCATGTTTACATGTTATACAAAACGCTGACAAGGTTTACATGCTTAGACAAAACATTGATGAGGTTTACATGCTTAGAAAAAAACTGATGAGGTTTCCATACTTAGACAAAACATTGATGACGTTTACATGCTTAGAAAAAAAACTGATGAGATTTACATACTTAGACAAAACACTGATGAGGTTTACATGCTTAAAAAAACTGATGTTTACATACTTAGACAAAACACTGATGAGGTTTACATGCTTAGAAAAAAACTGATGAGGTTTACATACTTAGACAAAACACTGATGAGGTTTACATGCTTAGAAAAAAACTGATGAGGTTTACATACTTAGACAAAACACTGATGAGGATTACATGCTTAGACAAAACACTGGTGAGGTTTACATGCTTAAAAAACTGATGAGGTTTACATACTTAGACAAAACATTGATGAGGTTTACATGCTTAGAAAAAAACTGATGAGGTTTACATACTTAGACAAAACACTGATGAGGTTTACATGCTTAGAAAAAAAACTGATTAGGTTTACATATTTGGACAAAAACACTGATGAGGTTTACATGCTAAGACAAAACACTGACAAGGTTTACATACTCAGGCAAAACACTGATAAGGTTTAATTCCATAGACAAAACACTGATAAGGTTTACATCCTTGGACAAAACACTGATGAGGTTTACATCCTTAGATAAAACACTGACCATGTTTACATGTTATACAAAATGCTGACAAGGTTTACATGCTTAGACAAAACACTGACAAGGTTTACATGTTTAGACAAAAACACTGATATGGTTTACATCCTTAGACAAAACACTGATGAGGTTTGCATGCTTAAAAAACTGATGAGGTTTACATCCTTAGACAAAACACTGATGAGGTTTACATGCTTAGAAAAAAAACTGATGAGGTTTACATACTTAGACAAAACACTGATGAGGTTTACATGCTTAGAAAAAAAACTGATGAGATTTACATACTTAGACAAAACACTGATGAGGTTTACATGCTTAGAAAAAACTGATGACGTTTACATACTTAGACAAAACACTGATGAGGTTTACATGCTTAGAAAAAAACTGATGACGTTTACATACTTAGACAAAACACTGATGAGGTTTACATGCTTAGAAAAAAACTGATGAGTTTTACATCCTTGGACAAAACACTGATGAGGTTTACATGCTTAAAAAAACTGATGTTTACATACTTAGACAAAACACTGATGAGGTTTACATGCTTAGAAAAAAACTGATGAGGTTTACATACTTAGACAAAACACTGATGAGGTTTACATGCTTAGAAAAAAACTGACCATGTTTACATGTTATACAAAACGCTGACAAGGTTTACATGCTTAGACAAAACATTGATGAGGTTTACATGCTTAGAAAAAAACTGATGAGGTTTACATACTTAGACAAAACACTGATGAGGTTTACATGCTTAGAAAAAAAAACTGATTAGGTTTACATATTTGGACAAAAACACTGATGAGGTTTACATGCTTAGAAAAAAAACTGATTAGGTTTACATATTTGGACAAAAACACTGATGAGGTTTACATGCTAAGACAAAACACTGACAAGGTTTACATACTCAGGCAAAACACTGATAAGGTTTAATTCCGTAGACAAAACAGTGATAAGGTTTACATCCTTGGACAAAACACTGATGAGGTTTACATCCTTAGATAAAACACTGACCATGTTTACATGTTATACAAAACGCTGACAAGGTTTACATGCTTAGACAAAACACTGATAAGGTTTACATGTTTAGACAAAAACACTGATATGGTTTACATCCTTAGACAAAACACTGACAAGGTTTACATGTTGAGACAAAAACACTGATATGGTTTACATCCTTAGACAAAACACTGATGAGGTTTACATGCTTAAAAAACTGATGAGGTTT